>NC_089803.1:69950454-70020454 GCF_029633855.1 Hoplias malabaricus
AGAGAGAGAATGGACAGAAAGGAGAGAGTGTGTGTGTGAGAGAGAGAGAGAGAGAGAAAGAGAGAGTGGACAGAAAGAAGAGAGAGAGAGAAAGAGAAAAAGAGAAAGAGAGCGGACAGAAAGGAGAGAGTGAGAAAGAAAGAGTGGACAGAAAGGAGAGAGAGAGAGAGAGAGAGAGAGAGAGAGAGAGAGAGAGAGAATAAGAGAAAGAGAGCAGACAGAAAGGAGAGAGTGAGTGAGAGAGAGAGAAAAAGACAAAGAGAGAGTGGACAGAGGAGAGAGAGAAAGAGAAAAAGAGAAAGAGAGAGTGGACAGAGAGGAGGGAGAGAGAGAGAGAGAATGGACAGAAAGGAGAGGGTGTGTGTGTGAGAGAGAGAGAGAGAGAGAAAGAGAGTGGACAGAAAGGAGAGAGAGAGAGAGAGAGAGAGAGAGAGAGAGAGAGAGAGAGAGAGAGAATAAGAGAAAGAGAGCGGACAGAAAGGAGAGAGTGAGTGAGAGAGAGAGAGAGAAAGAAAGAGAGCGGACAGAAAGGAGAGAGAGAGAGCGAGAAAGAAAGAAAGCGAGAGAAAGAGAGAGACAGAGATAAAGAGAGAGTGGACAGAAAGGAGAGAGAGAGAAAGAGAAAGAGAGAGAGAGTGTACAGAAAGGAGAGAGAGAGAGAGAAAGAGAGAGAGAGAGGAAATGGAGAACAGGTGAATAACAAAAATGGATCAAACATAAATCCAAAACATATCATCGCTGTCCAATGAAAAACATGGATCTCCAAAATAGCAACTTTACACGAAGAAGAAACACTCCCTACATTTTAGTGGAAGTGAATGTAAAAAAAAAAAAATCCAAGTAATTTTGGAACATTTCCATTGGTCCATTCATCATAGATGTTTCTCACAATGAAGGACAGCTTCTGGGTTCAAATGATGTAGTAAAATATAAATGGAGATTAACCCTAACATTGATTTGATTGGACAGCGGACAATATGTTTGAACTGGCCCCTGGGTCCTCGGGGGTCACTGAGGTGAGGAGAGGGACACAGTTCCTCTAAAGATGCTGTATAAAATGTGTCTACAGACTCAACTATATTTTTCTGACTGAAATTATATAATGGTCTGTGTGTGTGTGTGTGTGTGTGTGTGTGTGTGTGTGGTAAAGTGAAGGCCCTGACACAGCTGAATGTAACTATACACCTTAAACTAGCTAGATCTAACATGACTCAGCACAGGAGACTGTAATTTATTAGACCCTCTAGTAATTTTTGCTTTTCTCTCTCTCTCTCTCTCTTTCTCTCTCAGTCCTCCCACCTCTCCCTCGTGGTCTGTCCACTTCCACACATTTTGTACAGTCCACACTGTGTTGGAGGAGGAGGATAAATCAAACAGAAAAGGCAAAGTTTATGTGCTCTGTGGAAGGACAGGTTTAGTGTTCTGGCTCGGAACGGTTCTCACGCACTTCTGAACTGCTGCGGTTCACTCTGCGCCTGTTTGAAAAGACTCAGCTTGAAGAACCACCATTCCTTCACTTTGTTTTGTCTGATTTTAACCTCCCTGTCTCTCACTCCGTCTCTAGTGTAACTCCATGTGAGAGCTGGAGATGCTTGTTACTGAGAACACAATAACACTGCCTTCCAAACACAGCACAGCGCTGACAATAACATCTTTGTGTATGATGTTTATCACCATAATGATCCAGTTATGATTTTCTGAGCCTATGGTGGCGTCACGAGTTCGGAAAGAGCGCTTAGTGACAGCACAAAGCTTAATAAAGACCACATACTTTTCTTGAAAGCATTTATTCCCACACGACCAGACCGACTGTCCTGACTACTCAGTGTTCAGAGCGAGTCGAGTAGGGACTAAACCGTGGCGTGTAAACCTTGCAGAGCGCTGATCGTCCAGAGAGAGTCGTCACTCTACGCCACGCAACGCAGACGACCAGCACCAACTCTCCATCTGTAAAATCTCCAGCTGCAGCAGAGATCACGTTTGTTTTTATATGACTCACGACGGCAGCTCGTAAAATGACGCTGTGGTCTTTCGAAGAGGGTCAAACGCTCCTTGGATCGGTGGCCGACGAAAGAACCGCTGCAACAAGGAAGGAACAGACTCCACTGATCTGTTCCCCACTCTCTTGTTCTGAGAGAGAACTTGCAACAGTCCCATGAGCACTGTTCTGGTGATGACCCTGAATGTGAGGTCCGCTGTCACCGATTACAGAACCCTGACTGGAAAGGATCACATAAAAGACCAAGCCACGGCAATAAATTTTGCAGAGAGAGAGAGAGAGAGATGAACAAAAGCAAAGGCAGCGAAGGCCAAATGGGCAGCTGTTACCGAACTGGAGCACGCGGAGACAGCCCTTATTCTTTCTTCAGAGGGGAAAACCTTTCACCTCCGTGGAGAGCAGGGGTCACATCTTAGAGGCATAAAGCTGTAACCGTAACATCTTCCTTAGTGCACATGAAAGGGAGTGATAGTTTTCACAGATTTGGAGGATAAGGAATATCTGGATGCCACCAGGGAGGCAGTTCACAGGGCTCTACAGGGGGAAAGAGAAGTGGAGCGAGGGTCTCTCCTGAAGGCGTCCCGAAGGCATGGGGAAATGCTTAAACCGCGACAGCATCGGTTTCATGGGCTACAGGCGCCCTGCAGCGAGGAGGAGACGCATGAGCTGCCAATCACAGCAGAATGCCCGACGAGGGGCGAGAGGAAAAGGCACAAGGGTTGCACTGCGAGGGCTGCAGGACGCTCTTGCTCAGCTTAAAAGAAAATAGCAGTGAGCTGAAACAGGCTTTCGCATGCTCTGAGGCATCCGCGCGCCAGCCGGCTGCTTAATGAATCCATGATGTGCGGCGGCAGATATGGTGTCACTGCGCCTGCGGGGCAGATATGGAAACCCAAGACATCTTCAGTGACCGAGCCTGAGCCAGAACGAATGGATGTGATCTTAGCTCTGCGGTGTGGTCACTTTTTACTGTAAGCTAACTTAAGCGCTGCCTGGAACTTGATTCACGCGAGCTTTAAAGATAAGTCACTCATTAAGAGATCAGACCTTCTATTGGATATGTCTGTTACTCATGTGTACGATGTTTGACTGCGTGCCATGTTCCCAATCAGATCAACGCACTGAAAGCAAAAGTCGAGACAGATGGTAGGTTAAACATCCAGCTGTTGCTCTGCATACTTTGTTATCCTCCTTTCACTCTACGCACTTCAATGCCCACGGACCCCCACAGAGCAGGTGTGATGTGGTGGTGGATCGTTCTCAGCGCTGCAGCGACACTGACGTTGTGGTGGTGTGTTAGTGTGTGTTGTGCTGGTGTAGAGTGGATCAGACACAGCAGTGCTGCTGGAGTTTTTAAACCCCTCAGTGTCTTTTATCCACTGATGAAGCACCGCTTAGAGCAGTTGTCCTCAAAACACTACCTGCTTTTTTTAATGCCCCCTTTATCCACAGCACCAACGCAGGATGTCTAGCCCCTGTACATCTTTGAACTAACATTATATCAATACATCAATAGCTCTGCTTTTCAGCGAGAAATAGGTTTCCCTGCACCTCCCACACATTCTTCCGTAGAACTCAACGTAGACGATTGAAACGAGATGTCATCGGTTAGTCTACAGTGACTTAACAGTGACCCCTGGACTAGAGGATTACCAGCACATACTGTGTATCAACAGAGGAGCTACATCGTGGACCAATGAGGTAGCTGTGACTAACCGAGTGAACAACAGGTGGGCATTCATTCGTTCATTCATTGTCTGTAAGCGCTTATCCAGTTCAGGGCGGCGATGGGTCCGGAGCCTACCCGGAATCACTGGCGCAAGGCGGGAACACACCCTGGAGGGGGCGCCAGTCCTTCACAGGGCGACACACACTCACACATGTGGACACTTGAGTCGCCAGTCCACCTACCAACATGCTCTTCCTTCTCTGTAGTGGTCTTGTGGGGGTCCTGAAAGGTAGCATTATGTTGACGAGAATTGGAACTGTCCAGTAGTTTGTTTTGAGATGGACAAGACCATGGCCTGCTGTCTTGTCCTAACTTGACACATTCACCATTTGTCTCCAAAACTGTGGTCTAAGCACGGTTCCAACCATCAGCATCCATCATCGGGAAGTCCAGAGAGCAAAACCGGCCTTGCTCTCTGACTGTGACCGAGTGGGTGGGTGGGATGTCCACCGCATACTTGTCGACTGATGGAACAGGTCTGTGCAGTCGGTGCTGTCCCCTGGTGTCCGTTGATGCTTTTATCATCAGAGAGAGCAGAGGCGATGTTTGACATCAAGGATCTGTCCCAAAGCCTAGTGCGCTGTCTACACAGAGAGCATTTTACACTGTAGTGTGCCCACTCCTGACACGTAGGTCGTCCCAGTTCTTAGACACCTTGTTAGGCTGCCTACTGAGATCCCTTAATCTGGCTTCTCAGATTCCTCAGCTGCGAAGGCAATGCCATGACACAACACAAGCACTCTCGTCTGTTTCTCTCTTCTCCAGAGCAGAAAGAATTAAAATTGCGATAAAAAAATGGAAAGAATAGAATTCTTTGCTCCGAAAGTCGTCAAGTAAACACCGGCTGGGCGCAGTGGGCGGGAACAAGCCGTGAGGCAATAGCTCTCTAATTAGAGCGTCTAAGTAGTCAGGGCCTACTTAGCTCACTAGGTTTCGGGACAGCCCTCATGTCTCCCACAGGAATCACCTGCTGTTCTCATCTCTCCCGTGTTGGGGGCCTCACATGTGATGAGGGAGGTCAGGTAACAGCTAAAGGGGTGGAGCTGGAGGCGACTAATGACTGGGTGAAAATTCAGTAGGCGGCTTTTGTTTTTTAATCTGACTACAGACTTTAATACAACCTTCATGGCCATCCTGATTATACCAGGGGTCACATCAGCAGTGTACGGAATCTACAATGAGACTTTCTGATACAAACTTACAATTCACTCACAACAGGTTCCACATTTGGAGAAAGGATTAGAGACGTTCTGCAGTCGCGAATCTATTCGGCAACATCAGGGCGACCAAAGAGGGATCGACAAAGAAGCCGAGGCTACATCAGAGCAGTTAGAGCCGTTAAAAACGTGAAGGGGTTTTGAAAGAAAGCAGCTGAGCTGTGGATACGTGTCTCCTTTTGCTAAAAGCAGAAACGGAGAGAAACAAAAAAATAAAAAAGGTGAACACACCAATGGTTCAACAAAACACGGTGTCAGCAGAAAACCTGTACGGAGGGAAAAAAACAGCAGAAAAAAGGAAATAAAAGCAACCCTTGTTCAAAAAGGCATGAAAATGGTGTTCCAAACGGATGAAAATGCTGATGAAGGGCAATCCATCGATGTACAGAGGGGAATAACTGAAAAATGCAGCAGAAAATAGCTGATTCTTCCAATCTGTATGAAAATGAAGTGGAAAAGGAAGCAGCTTCCACTCAAACACAATGTAGGAATTGAATCAATGGCTCTTGTTCTGTCTTTGCAAAATTGGCTTTTTAGTAAGTAAAAGTCCTACATTCTCTTACAGACCTTTCATCCAGAGGTGGCCAGTCCTATGCCGCACTGAGCGTTAGCCTGTACTTATTAATACACAAGTACTGATTCGATTTAGGTGGCACGGTGGCGCAGCAGGTAGTGTTACAGTCACACAGCTCCAGGGGCCTGGAGGTTGTGGGTTAGATTCCCGCTCCGGGTGACTGTCTGTGAGGAGTGTGGTGTGTTCTCCCTGTGTCTGTGTGGGTTTCCTCCGGGTGACTGTCTGTGAGGAGTTGGTGTGTTCTCCCTGTGTCTGCGTGAGTTTCCTCCGGGTGACTGTCTGTGAGGATTTGGTGTGTTCTCCCTGTGTCTATGTGGGTTTCCTCTGGGGGACTGTCTGTGAGGAGTGTGGTGTGTTCTCTCTGCGTCTGTGTGGGTTTCCTCCGGGTGACTGTCTGTGAGAAGTGTGGTGTGTTCTCTCTGCGTCTGTGTGGGTTTCCTCCGGGTGACTGTCTGTGAGGAGTGTGGTGTGTTCTCCCTGTGTCTGCGTGGGTTTCCTCCAGGTGACTGTCTGTGAGGAGTTGGTGTGTTCTCCCTGTGTCTGCGTGGGTTTCCTCCGGGTGCTCCGGTTTCCTCCCACAGTCCAAAAACACACTTTGGTAGGTGGATTGGCAACTTGAAAGTGTCCGTAGGTGTGAGTGAATGTGTGTGTGTGTGTCTGTGCTGCCCTGTGAAGGACTGGCGCCCCCCTCCAGGGTGTATTCCCGCCTTGCGCCCAATGATTCCAGGTAGGCTCTGGGCCCACCGCGACCCTGAATTGGATAAGGGTTACAGATAATGAATGAATGAATGATTCGATTTACACTCAACAACCACTGGATTAGGAACACCTACCTTGTGTCTACAGTCACTGCCCATTTTATCAACTCCACTGACCACACAGGAGCGCCTTGTAGTTCTACAATTACAGATAGTAGTCTACTTGTTGCTCTGCAAACTTTCTTACCCCCATTTCACAGTGTAGGTATGATATATATTTTTTATTATTATTATTATTATTTGGGGACCTTGTCTCTGTGCTGTAAAGAGCTGGGTGTGTTGTGCTGGTGTAGAGTGGATCAGACACAGCAGTGCTGCTGGAGACCCCTCAGTGTCTGAACTGAGAACAGTCCACCGACCAAAAACATCCAGCCGACAGCGTCCTGTGTCACTGATGAAGGACTAGAGGACGAGCGACACACACTGTGCAGCACTCTACATCTACAAGGTGGACCAACGAGGGAGGAGTGTCTCACAGAGTGGACAGAGAGTGGACACAGGGTTTAAAAACTCCAGCAGCACTGCTGTGTCTGATCCACTCTACACCAGCACAACACACACTAACACACCACCACCACGTCAGTGTCACTGCAGCGCTGAGAATGAACCTGGGGTCCTGGACATTGAAGAACAGCTGGACTACAGTCTGTAATTTTAGAACTACAAAGTGCTCCTGTGTGGTGAGTGGAGCTGATAAAATGGACAATGAGTGCAGATACAATTCTATTGCTGTGGTTGTTCAGTGTATACACAGTAATGCTGTCAGGAAACGCAGGGCGGTAAATAGTTGTGCTACAGATGTCTTTCACCTGAGGCCTGCGGTGCTGGGTGATGAGATCATCAGCAGTAGATGGAGGTGGACAGGCTCGAGGCAGTGGGATTAAACACTGGGGGCCTTCCTCTGTTCTCGACCACCTCTACAGCCCCAGCGCAGTTGGGGAGCTCCTAATCATCTCCACCGAGAGACATCCAAAGGCAGAAACACTACCCTAATGCTGCACAGAGCCATTCCCTGCTGCAGTTCCTTTCCTTCTCTCCTCTGCCATTTCACCCTCCTTCCTCTTCCCCTGGGCCAGCCCCCGCTCTCAAAGGTGGGCTCCAAAGCCAAGCTCAACAAGCCTGGTCTACAGTGCTGTCTACTGATGCAGATCATTAACACAAAGAGGGGTTTTTACTGTAGAAACCCCAGCGTCTAAAACGCAGCCTCACTGCAGAACAAGCTGCAGCAGCTCGGAGGCTCATATCCATGTCTGTTTTCAGCTTCTATATTGCTCCATTCAGGGCTAGAGCTGTCTCTGCTTTGCAAAAACTCAGCTGCCATCACAGTGCCCTCTGCTGCATGGAGTGGGACCTGCAAGCTTGAACTTCAGCTCTGCTTTTAAGGGAAAGAGCAGAAGTGAGAGAAGTCAAAGCCGATGCTTTATATCTGCTCTGACTGATGGATACAGCAGGTTTTATGCGTACGATAACTTCACTGTAAGTTTATAAGAGGTTAGAAGGATGGGTCCCTCTTGTGGGTGTTGGACTCTCCTCTCTACGGAGTAAAGAAATGGAGCAGTTCTTTGAAAGAGCGTTGGATCCAACTTCCCATCATCATGCGTCATCGTCTGAGCACAGAACGAGAGAAGACTCCTCCCTGAGACAACCGTCAACGATGGGAGCATCTTCAGGGAACAGTCTATAAAGCGCACCATGACAGTGGTTAAGCTCAGTGTCACAGAGTTTGGGTTGGACTCCGACCAAAAGCCACACTGGTTAAAGACCCGTCCATATTTCCAAACGATTAATAAAGAGACGTGAGCAGAAAAGAGTCTAGAGGCCGAAGAGCACGGGGGGGGGGAAATGGGAAACACAAGCAAAGAAGAGTGAAATCAGACTTTGAACATAAAGAGAAAGAAAAGATTAATCATATCATACCTTGAACCACTTAAAGTCGGCGTGGTTGGAGTCATGCTTAGGCTCATGAAAGAGCTTCACACGGGCAGCGAGCAGTGGAGAAGCAACAGAGAAGAAAGGGAAGAAGAGAAATTATAGAAGAAGCCAAAGAAAGGATGAATCAAAGCCACCCCAGCGGGAGAAACAGAAGCAGACGAACAGAGTGAACCAGAACGCTCCTCAGAAACAAATCACGCAAATGAAAATTGGAAGCAGAGGATGAAGGAAAGGGGGGTGAAAAGTGCGGGAAAACCACTGTAGCACGGTAAACAACGAGTTGCTGTGACAACACAGGGGGCTTCCAGGGGCAGACAGGCTTGAGGTGAGAGGGGGAGAGCGGGTGAGGAGCTATCCATACGAGACTAGGGCAGGGTGGAGGAGTAAGTGGAGGAGGAAGAAGAGGAAGAAGGGCCATTATGAGACATCCCCTCATCCCAGTCAACACCAGAGGAGGGGCGAAGGCTTTCTTTGGTCCGGTGCCTGTAGAATGAAGGATATGAAGTGTGTCATTTGAGTGCTGAATCATGTCTGGAGACCAGACGCGTTTTTTCATGTGGTCTTGGGCAAACGTTTTCACTGGCCCCGCTCGAGCGGCTGGTCGTGTTCGGACCGGCCGGCCGTAAATCCAGCGCTGGGCTGAGTGATTGGTGTCAGTGCACAGCGAGGGCCCTGTGTTGGAGGAAAATACTCCCTTCTCCACCGCGCGGTCGCATTTGAGCCTTAATTACACACGCTCATTACAGCGGCTGGCTGGATGGGGTTTGGCACGGCGCAGGGACTCATGAGAGCATCGGCTAAAATAAGATGGCCCTGTCCCTTCGGCTCCAGCGGAGGGGAGAGACTTCATCCGACGTCCCTCTGCTCTCCGGGCAGCACCTGGGGCGGACGGGGTGGAGCGGAGAGGATGAATGAATAAAGAAAGAGACGAATGGAGGTGGGTGAAACAAAAGGAGTTGAGAGAGTGAGACGGAGATGAGAGGAAAAAGAATGACGCGTACTGGGGCCATGCTGAAGTCATTAACGCTGCTTTCACATGCTGGCATTTCTGAGGAGGAAGGACCGTACAAACAGATGTTGAGGAATATTTCAGTGTGTTTTCAACCTAATATCTATCTGCTGCATCTCCAGCACAGTCAGTTACCACCGACATTTCTCTGGACACGTGTGTGTGTGTGTGTGTGTGCTTACAAAAACATGACTAGCAACAAACTAATAACAGAAGTCAATGCACATGTGCTAATGCAGCTTGGGATGCTTTCTACTAAAGAGATAAGAGAAAATGACAGCTTCAAAAGCCCACTGAGCTGTAATAGAGAGAATAGAGCCTCTGTTGTTGCTACTCTGGTCTCAGCACTGCAGAAACTGCACTATGTAACTCCAGAGGGGGGTAGGAATCCACAACGCCTTATTTTGAGGACAGTGCTGTAAAAATGAGTTACTATTTACACTCTGCAACCGTAGGAGGAGCCCAGGAGCTACAACACCAATCTTGCCTAGTGCTACTTAAAGATTCTACACTGCCCTCTGGTGGACTATACAGTTCAGACAGCTTTTCTCCCCGATCAGTCGTCATCTCCACAGATCACACACAGTGCCACTAGCCTCGAGAGAGTGGGACAAACAAGCTCTTCCTCCAAAACACACGAGGAAAATCAAACATTTTTTTCAAACGGTGGCTAATACACTGTTTAGCGCTGAGGGTAATGTAAACTGCCCAGATCTGTCACATCAGCCAATAGACGATTGTGTAAGCTAGCTCCATGAGCACAGAGAGAGAGAGAGAGAGAGAGAGATGGGAGAGAAGGGCCCATCCTTCACACGAAGAGAGGATAGAGATCCATCTGTCCATCTGCGCTCTGTTCGACTCAACAGGTTTCGAACCTGCAATCTCCAGGCGAGGAGCATCACCTTATGAGAATGTATATTGTAGCGAATTGCTAGAAAAGAGTAGTGACTTAGCTAGATTCCAATATTTAAATACCAGCGCTAAATACCAAAGGTAAGTATCTGGGATTAATTAACAAGAAATATAAAATAATACTGTGGGCCAATCAGAAAAACCTAGGATCGTCTACGGAGCCAAGGACAACACCACGCAAGAGATGACACTGCACCACTGCTCTGAGATTTGGAGGTTAGCCTCCTTTTAATAAAAAGGTAAGTAAAATATTATAAAATAAAATACAAAAAACAGGCAGGATATTCAATATAAATAATACACCTTATATTACTGTTATTACCATATATATATATATTGGATAACTGTATCTGTATCAATATTTATATACTACTACCCGGGTAGGAAAATATGTATATTAATAAGAAAATATATATTTATATATTTATTTATACACCAATATCTATTAATATCAAAATATCCTTTTTTTTCTGTGTGTGTATATATGAGAAATTAATGTCCGGTTGTTTCACAGGTGGCAGTTGGAACTGAGTATGCGCAAACAGGTCCAGTCTGTGGAAAGGTACGTGTTTCTCCTACCACACTGGAGAGTAGTGAAAGTTCAGCAACAATAGAAAAGAAGGGGGTTTCGCAGAGCAGAGTTGTCCACAGCACTTATGGACAGCTTCCAGGGTCGGGATCCAGGGAGGCTCGCCATCAAATGTAGAAAAGGGGGGTCCAAATTGAATCTAGTCAAAAAACCTGACCTATAATAGGCCATAACACTCCATCAACATCAAGTTTTTATATGAACACATATAAGCTTTAAACATAATAATTCACATTCAACTACACATACTCACAACATATTTACCTTCTTGACCAATTAATTGAACATATTTACAATAATTGAGATTTATGTACAGAGAAAATAAAGATAAATGCACTGCTTGGCACACAAGGGGTTAAATTCTCGCAACGCGCGCTTATTGTGGGGTCACAAAGGCCAGCCTGTGGTTACACAGGCTGAAATATCTCCAATAAATAATCATTCATATAAGCTATAAAGAATTTTAAATAGTTATATTGACACGTTTAAGCACAGGCATCACCATAATCCTAATGAAAATGCATGGTTAGCGTAGCATAGTCGGCTAGCGCAGTAATTACTAAATTAACTCACCGATGCAAAACTCAGTGTAACCAGCTAATAACACTCCTCTTCGCCACGGAGGGCCTCCCAGGTCCACCAGCTCGGTGATCTAG
The DNA here is from genome assembly GCF_029633855.1 of Hoplias malabaricus. Taxonomy (NCBI): domain Eukaryota; kingdom Metazoa; phylum Chordata; class Actinopteri; order Characiformes; family Erythrinidae; genus Hoplias; species Hoplias malabaricus. The sequence continues at coordinate 69,961,830 of NC_089803.1, forward strand.
TCTAAAGAGGGTTTACTTGTAACACTGCAGTTTTTTACCACACAAATCCAAATTCTAATCTATCTTTCTCCTTTTTTCTGCAGATGCCCTCCGCTCACGACGGCCGCACGACCCAAAAGAAAGAACCGGGTCCAGATCAGCAGAATTACCCGCGCTTATCAACGTAGTCAATCACCTTATTGGCTGTAGTGTGTGACGTACTACTAAACAAATTAAATATTCTCAAAAATATATAAAATAATTATTTTTTAAGTGTATAAAGTTTCTGTTACTCACATATTTGTGTCTTTATTTATTTATAATATTTCAATTATTATATTATGCTTCATATTCAATTTCAGCTTCAGTCTAACTCAACTTTTGTGCCCTTTTAATAATAAAATATTCTTTTAATAAATCAGGCTTTTATAACCTGGGTTACAATATCAATAGCTAATTCACATACATTCTGTTTAGTTCATGCAAACACGCCAGTACTCTGACGGTGTTCATCACACACATGAACGAGACAACACTGATATTACGTTGAAAAACGCTCACGGTCGCATAAAGTCACAGCTAACAAAACAGACATATTTTAAATAAAAGAGACGACACACCACTTAGCTCACTCGATGAAGAACATTCTGTCCTACATACTGCAGTTTCACAAAGCCCGAAAGGGTATGAAGGTCATGGCAACTCTCTCCCGTCAGGCTAACAAAGAACAGCCACACTGTGCACCATACTTTAAGACCAAAAGACTGACAGCAATTTGTACAGAGACTGAACTCAATCCAACACGTGTGCTGCAAAATCGGAACAACAAGAGAGCTGCAATTAGAGGAAATTGAAAGCAGAGCTAAACAGGGTGTGTGTGTGTGTGTACACATAAGGAACGGAGTGTGAAGAGCCAATGTAGAGAGATGTAGTTGAAGTGAGGGAGTGTATATGAGCAGGAAAGGTAGGAAAGGGAGAAGGACAGTGATGTAACCAGGCAAGATAATTAAGCACTAAGCGTATGTATATCCACTTTTATTTTACACTACATTTAAAACTAGAGCGCCCCAAAGAAACAGCTCATCTCAGCACTCCGGGTCAATGTGGTCAAACTCTATCGAGGTGAACTCTCTGAAAGTGTGTGTATCGATTTGTTCTGTGTTTTAGCGGTTCCCATAAAATATCAAAACAGTTATAAAATTATTTGCAAATCTAGTATTTGGGAAAATCTGGATCTGGATCTGACCTGGTGGTGAAGGAACTGGGCGTGTAACAGGAAATGTGCCGGTTCGATCCCCAGAGCCGGCAGGACATGACTGAAGTGCCCTTGAGCAAGGCATCTAACCCCCAACTGCTCCCTGGGTGCCGTGGCTAGGGCTAACCCACCACTCACTGCCCCCTAGTGTTCGCTAGTGTGTGTGTGAATGTGTGTTTCACTGCACGGATTGGTTAAATGCGGAGAACAGATTCCTCTATGTGCAAAAAATGTATAGTTCTCATATTCTAGGCCTTCATCAGTCAAGACAGAGAAAGAAAGGTGGACAAAGAAGGCACAAAAACCCTTCAAGACAGCGTCTTAGAGCACACACATGAAACAGTGAATCTAAGTAAAAGAAAGTCTTTCAAACCCCAGGTTTATCAAAACCTTACCCTATCTTTAGCTTTAGCTTTCGCCACCCATTAGCTACAACTCCCCAGTCACACACTGTGCCACAAACCCAGCAGAGTTAGGGCAAGCACCTGCTCAGTTCTAGGAACCCAGCCACGGCCTCTTTTCGCGCTGCCGCTGGAGGAGAGCGTCATCTCCCCAGAGCTGCCACAAGGTCCCAGAGTGACCTGCGGCAACCTTTAGCGCACACACCGATGTGGGAAGGTGGGGTGCCATCCTACCACCACAGAAAGGTGTGTGGCATATGAAACCATGGCTTTGAGAGAGCTGCAGATTCAAAGCGGAAATGCTCAGCCACTTATTCACTCGGGATACGTCTTCTAGTGTGTAAACTACACCACATGGACATGCTAACAAGGCCAGACTCTGAAAGTGCACTGGAAGGGGTCTTTAAATATGCCACAGAAACACTTACGCCTCATTTCACACTTGATAACTAGACCCTGTTGGGTATTTCAGTGTAATTCTGTAAAACCATCTTGAGAAATATCCTCACGGTATCCAAAATAATTACTAACTGCTGTAGAGTTTCTCCGCTTAACGTACAGAGAGGACTGTAAAAGAAAGCCTCACCAAACTGGAGCTTTATAAGGGTTTGTTTTAACAGTGACTAAGCACCAGCCAGTTTGGATCAGAAGCCCCTCAGCGCCCCTTTAGCGAGGGACTAACACTGTCTGCTTAAGGGTGTGTGTCTCTGGAGCTGGTACAGGTGTGTCTGCTTTAATGAGACTGGAGACTGGGCCGGTTTGAAGCTCAGTGATGGTGGGGCTGAGGAACAGAGCTCCGGAGGGTGGCACTCAAACCATCCACCACTTCCTCCCTGTACTTTCAGAGGAGCCAACTGGGCTTAGCAGCATTGCTGGCTCCCACCGAAGCCTGGACTAATTAACCTCATGGGGATCCGAGCGGAGGTCCACCCAGCCCGAGCTAGGAGAAAAGGGGGACTCAGACCGTGACATGTTCATGAGCTTTAGACCCTCTGCAGGCTGAAACGCAGCCAGCCGTGCAGGGCACTTTTTTTTTCCAGAGAAAGAGAGAGAGAAAGAGACGGACGGATGGAGGCAAATCTCCGTATGGGATAGGACTAACCAGGAAAGAGAGAAGGATTCCAGGTACAGGGGGGAACGGGCAGTGGCCTGTCTGCTCTGTCCAGCGTAGGGAAGACTCATTCAGTGAGGTCTATTCGAGTTTGATGCTATCTCCAGTTCTGACGCTCAGCCTGAACACACAGCTGCATTGTGGTTTAATCCCTTTTAATGGCGCATACAAACAGAACCGGCCTGTGCAGTACACAACTGAGACATTCCTACTACTTGTGTGTGTGTGTGTGTGTGTGGACGCATGTGCATGTGTGTACTCCATGTGGCTGGACTAAATCAGAACAAGGTTCTTATTTCTCCATGCAGGCTACGCAGGAGTTATTTATTTTCCAAATGAAGACTGACTGCAGACGCAAACACACACCAGGCCCATGCCACATGAATGTTCTCCTCTGGCCCCATGTTGGCAGGGGGATGTGGGGTTGGCATTGTGCTGGGCACTTGGCATGAGTCTGAGTGCTGGCGTGGTGATGTGCTGTGACAGGGCGCCCATTACGCTACCAGTCTCAGAGATGCTGGGCTTGTTTGTAAGGGCAAAGAAAAAAAAAACTCTCAACACAGTGTGGATTTATGTGAATTAATGGCAGGTAGTGTCTTTTCTAGCATGAATAAAGAGCTAACTTCAGATGAGGGGTAAAGAATAAGCCCTTATATACTTTTCCTGATGGTTAGGGTATCGTGAATTCGTCCAGAAAATCATGATGCATGCTTTAGGCCAGCACACATGGCAACCACGCTCCCAGCATCACAGAGCTGCTCATTAATTCTAGGGAGTATCCAATATTTAGAAGAGTGGGAAGGACTTGGGAAGAGCTTTTCAGTTTATAGCACTGTAGCTGCATTGTATAAAAAGTCCTGCACACAATTAGCAGGAAAATCCAGTGCACAATAAACGCTGTGCAAAATAATGGCTGCCAATCACATCCATCTCTAAATGCTACTCCCTCCATCAAACAGAACGATGCAAAAGGACGAAGGAACAGATGTGGAGATATGTTACTGATGAGCATTGATGAGGACAGAGCTGTGGCCATTGTGATGCTCCACTGATCTGTAACAGGGAGACTATAGCCTCTGTTGTTGCTAATCCCCACTCAGCACTGCAGAAACTGTACTATGTAACATGAAGAAGAGTGCTGTAAAAGTGTATTACACTCTGCTACTCTAGGAGCAAAAATACAGAATCTTACATTTGGTATAAATCAAAATAACACTCTAACCCTGCCTCCTGCACAACTGTGCTCCAGTCTTCTATTTATGCGCCTTTATATGAATCATGCCACTACTCCAATTAGTGCTGGTTCTGGAGACCCGCTTTGCAAAGCCCCGCCCTGTCAGGTCGTCATGGACAGAACTAGGAGAGCTATAGTTTGAGTGTGCAGATCATTCTCAGACACAGTGTTGGCTGAAGAGTGTAGCTCCAGCAGCAACTGCTGTGTCTGATCCACTCTACACCAGCACAACACACACTAACACACCACCACCACGTCAGTGTCACTGCAGCACTGAGAATGATCCACCAGCACGTCACACCTGCTCTGTGGGGGTCCTGAGCGCTGAGGAACGGGGGGGGGGGGGGGGCAAAGGGGCTAACAAAGAATGCAGAGCAACCAATGGACTACAGGCTGTAACTGTAGACCAACAAATGGTTCCTGTGCGGTGAGTGGAGTGAGAGAATGGACGACGGGTGTAGACTAATTTGAGGAGTACAGAACGTGACAGAATAGTGCAAATGATCCATTGTGGTGGTCCCCACATACTCCAATCTGGGAGAGTTTTCCTGCCAGAAACATAGCAAGGCCTCCATGATTAAACACGGTGTGTCAGAGGAGGAAAATACTCCTTTTTTCCTAAACTTCTTTCATAGTTTGGTATCCTTGAGCTAAAGCCTAGGGTTAGACCGTGGATTACAGAAGACTGTGGCACCCGTGTTTACCATGAAATACAACAGATCACGTGTTGAGTGCGCCATTCAGACCTGTTTCTCAGCATGGGTGCGTGCGGCTTCCTCCTGCGCCAGCACCATCTCTCTCTCTGCCGTGATCTGAACACTCTCACGCAGCGCCTCCTCCAGTTCTTCAATGCGCTCATCCTTCTGTTTGATAGAGTCCTGGGAAAAGAGGAGGAGATTAAAGGTAAGGGAGTGATACCTGAACTGGATGGGGCACTTGTACATATTCATTCAGTACATTTAAAAACATAGACTAACGAATGAGGAGTCTGAATAACTGCAGCACCATTTTAAATGATGTAACGTGATCTGGGAGTTAATGGTGTGTCTTGATGTCTCTCATCAACTACTTCTTCCAAAGTCCGGTGTTGTAATGGCAGTGAGTTTTTGGGGCAGGGTTAAACACATACACTAGTAGGCAGGGAGTGCACATACACACGGAGAGGTGGGTAGCCAGCCTCAGCACCCAGGCACTAAATGCAGACCTTTTTACTTTTCCCAAGGACTTGAATCCATATTTCAGTTCATTTTTTACCTCACAATGACTGACAAAAGTCTAGAAAATGCTACAAGGTCGGTGCTAAATGACTGTATTTCATTGTCACACACTCCCAGCAGAAATCAGAGGAGGCACAACCCAGAGCTATTACACACACCCCAGGAAAGAGAGGTCCCTCTTGCTGAGAAGAGTTAAGTCTGTAACTTCGACTGTCACGGCAAACAAAAACAAATGAATATGACGGAAAACCACCAGACTCCGCCCAACCTGAACTTGAGACCACAGGAAGCCCATTTAAGCCACTCAACTGCGTGCTCCGGCAGCGTACAGGGTCAACTCTCAACCATTACACACAAATCAGCGAGTAGATGTCACTCAAGAACGAGTTTACACTGGTCTTTCAGAAGGATATGTGTAGGCTGTAAATGTTAGAGACACAGAAGATGTAAGGAATGCTCAGGAGACAGAAACTGAGAATGAGTGAGTGAGAAAGTGAGAGATACAAGCAGAGACAGACAGCGCTTTTCCACTGCACGGTATCTACACTACAGTACTTGGCTCTGCTTTTTTGGTTTGCAAACTCTGTATCTGAAACTCGGTTCTTTCTCGTGGTTCAGAGCGAGTCGAGTAGGGACTAAACCGTGGCGTGTAAACCTTGCAGAGCGCTGATTGTCCAGAGAGAGTCGTCACTCTACGCCACGCAACGCAGACGACCAGCACCAACTCTCCATCTGTAAAATCTCCAGCTGCAGCAGAGATCACGTTTGTTTTTATCCGACTCACGACGGCAGCTCGTAAAATGACACCGTGGTCTTTTGAAGAGGTTCAAACGCTCCTTGGATCGGTGGCTGACGAAAGAATCCAGCGAGAGCTGGACGCTGCAACAAGGAAGGAACACACTCTACTGATCTGTCTGAACTGATGACGGAGCTGTGTTCAGTCCCCAACAACAACAACACGCCAATACACCATGAGTAAACAACTTAACGCCGCCGTTGTTGTGGTTTCCAAAGCCTGTTGTTCCCATTAGTGATGATATTTTACGACATCACCTTTCACATTGAGGGAACCTGTGGTAGTGGAAAACCAACAAAAGTACCATGTACCAAAAAACAAGTACAGCTGAGTAGAGTAGTTACTATGCAATGGAAAAGCGAGAGACAGAGTGACAAGTGATGACACTCCATGCACTGACCTCTGCAACCCAATATGTGCACCAAAGAATCATCACAATCGCGCTCCGACAAATCAACTGCCTTCAGGCTGAAGGTTCCTCCTCGCCTCTTGTAGACAGTATCAGACTCAGCACTCATCTTCCTGTGGAATACCATACTGCATACCACAAGCGCTCCCTCAGTTTATTTGTTCATTTTAAGAGCTATTTCAGAGATTCCAACTCGTGGCTCAGAGGAAAAACCCATCTGTCCCAAATAAAACAGGATTGTTCTGAAACTGAGGTCAGCAATTACTGGAAGTTCAAGATAGTGGGAGGCGAAAGGTAAGGCCAGATGATGAAGCATGGAAAGAGAAACGAGATTAAAAAGACTTTTTTGACCATATATGTCCTGCTCGCCTCACCCCCTGAAGCATCAGCTCCCCTTTCACGAGGCACACCACAATCACTCTGGCTTGATTTAAAGCTACAGTAATCCTTTTTGTTCGGTCAATATCTCATTACGGTAATGCTCTCAGTGCCAAAACCACAGGGGCGATAGAAAGAGACACCTCGGGGAGGACCAAATTAAAGCCACATGCCAGAAAGCAGGGACAGGCTGAGTCTGGGGTGCAGCTTGCTGGGGGAATCAAACCGCCACTACGTCAATTTGAAGATGAGCAGGGAAACTGTTCCCACAGTTAAATCCCACATCCATATAAACACATGAAGAATGATGATGATCTTCAGGCGTTCCAGCACAGTAGTTATCTTTCAGACTCCTCTATTAAGGGACCAACCAAAAATGCAAATGTGGCTTACTATGAATGAACGCTGGTGAAGCCCAGTCACAGTGACACGAGAACGCAACATGTTTTAAAGGGGACATATTGTGAAGAAACTTCTGCGTAATGCACCTTTTCAGTGCGTTAATTTAGGGATCTGGAGCCCACCAACACACACACTGTGAAACAAGACCACCTAGTCAGTCTCCTGTGCGTTGCCTAAGTTGAAAACATGGGATAAAACGAGCCGTTCTGATTCTGCTCCGCTTCTGACGTCAAGTGCTGAGACTTTTGAATTGCCCCGCCCCCTCATCAGAGTTTGTCCAATCACAACGCTGGACCTGTGTTTATGTGAAAGTGCAAAGACGAGGATAAACGCAGTAGAACAGACACAAATAGCACAGAGGGAGAGAGAGGGGAAGAAAAAAAATAAAAATTAAAAATAATTCCTGTGTGCTCAGAGTAGGGGTGAACAGTGAGCGGCTCATTATCTATTAAAGGAACAGGCGCTGTTTAGACGGGGGACGTCGCCGCTGTGGGGTTTGGTCCTTGTGGTATTTTGATCAGAGCATGTCACAGATGTTTTGACTCAAGTCACTTCCAGCCATATTTATACACAGCTCACAAGGAGACACAGAAAATGAAAACAGGATTTCCAGCAGCACGCTTCCCTCCGAGCGTACAGTATGTCAGAGCACAGATGCGGCCCACGGCAGCCAGGTTTCTCAGCAGGAGGAGAAGGGACACTTCTGTAGCACGCAAGAAAGAGTCGCAAATGTTTACAGAGGAGGAGGAAAAGAGCAGCAGGAGCCTGTCCTTCCTGGCTGGGGAAAGCGCGCACGAGGCCAAAACACCACAACATCAAACAGAACCACCCCTCAAACAGTCCCAATAAAAACCACTTGGAAGTCTATTAGAGACAGGAGCACTGGGCAGGAGAATACGGATGCGATTCCCACCACTCCATCACCCCTACTATCATCGGATCCAGGGCTGCTGAAGGTTTGATTTCCAGCAGGCCTCTGCTGCACTGAGCCTGGATCCTGCACGGGCTGCGAGGTTGAGAAACTCTGCCAACCAGACCTGGCTACGGCGTCTTTTCTTTACAAACAGACACAAGGAAAACCTCAATGAGCCCCGAGGGCCTTCCTTCTGCTTTGCCTCTCACTGAAATCGCTGCATTCTTGGTTTTGAAGAACAAGATTCAGAGTCAGATGGTTTACACACTGGGATTTTGTGGTAATAAATATTGACTCATACCAAAAAGCGACTGTAAGATCAAGAAAAATGCTGTTTATCAGTAACGCAGACTCGACGACCACCTCAAATAACCTTGTTATAACATCGTAAGTGTTCTTTCAGGGGGTCTATGAGCACTATAACCTTCCCACTGCTCATTTGAGATGGCTTTGGCAACAGCTGAATTAGCAAGAGAGTGTCTTGCACACTTCTAACATCAGATTACAGATTATTTACAGATTCTCCCACACTTCTGGGGTCTTAATTAAAAGTCTGTGACCTGCTTTAGTCAAAACACCACAATAATCAAACACCTCTCGTCTCAAAAGCCCTGTTCAGAACGACAGGTTTCAGCGTCTGTTAGCCGTTTTCACTCTGTTCTCTTTCTTCTTTGTTCTCACTTTCGCCCTTTATTCTCAGCGCTCTCCTTCCTCGTACTTAACCCCACCTTTGTGCTCAACTAAGACGTTGTGGAAAAGCTGTGCGAGAATGTTGTCCAAAAGTCCTGCATATAAAACTAAGACTTGACGTACTACAAAGGCAGGAGTAAGATCTGTCTGCACTTCCACGTGGTGGTGCTAGGTTTGTGACGTCGCTTTCTTGCTATCAGAGTCTTTTATGAAACTCTATTGGAGCTCACAAACGTGTGTACCGGACCTGCGGATGGCGCTGAGAGCGGCGCGAGCCTGTGGATTGACACTCCTCAAACAGCTCAAACGACAGACTTCAGGATCAAAACCCAGGGGTGCGGCGTGAGAGGATCTCAACATTCATGAACACTTCACATCACTCCTCGACTCTCCTCCTCCTTTAGACCGGGCTCTTTGAAGCCGGATCTCCATTTCACTCTGCCTCCCTGTCACTTTGGTTGGCTTTCATGATAGATTTATATAAAGCCTTACAACATCTGGAACATCTGGGACATCTGGAAGTAACAATCAAATGACCTGTCAATAGAACCACAGAGAAAAGACGATGTACTAGGAAATTATAAGGTTCTACTTTATAGACCTTCACCTCCTGTCACTTCACCGGCAGGAGCACTGTTCTCCTGAGAAAAAAAAGGGATGGAACGACAGAGAGAGCCTCTGAGTACACACTGCTGGGGCATAGAGCAGAAAGCCATTATCATCAAAGCATCTCTGCAGTCAAACTCTGCCCTCAGCACGCAGGCGAGCGGGGTGGTTTCAAAGACCCCTGTTTATGTACATGGCGCTAAGAAGGAAAGAAGGGAAAAAAAGACATGAGCGAGAAAGTCCCAAACAGCCTGAGGCAAGGGTACGAGAGGAGCAGCATGAGAGAGAGAAGCAAAAGAACTGAGATGTGGAATTAAAAACCAAGTGTAAACGAACAGATCTGTTGCTGATGAGAGGAGCAGAAGCTTACAGAAAAAAACTGATGATGGGTATCAGATGGAGATGAATTTAGTGAAAACCCTCACCTTTATATAAAAATAAAATGAATTCTAATAATACAAAAAGGAAGAACAAAGACAAGAAAAGAGCCCTATCCTCTGGGATGAACTGCCATATGCCACTTTTCTACGTAACGTATAATTGTAACTTAAAATGACAGTTTCAGAATCATTGTGATGCTCCACTGAGCTGTATTAGGTAGAACAGAGCCTCTTTACTACTCTGGGCTCAGCACTGCAGAAACTGCACTATGTAACCTTTGGAGGAGGGTTGGAAATTACACCCTCTACCCATTGATTTCAGTACAGTGATATAGCCCCAGGAAGCAAAACCCTAATCTTACCTAGTGTTCTTTTAAGTTCCGTTCAGAAACTGTTATGGCTCTTTACTGAAGGTGTCACTGTAAAACTGCTGCACTGTAAAATGTGTTATCCCATCTACAAACTCCAAATAAATATTTAGCTGTCTACATGTCATCTAAAAGGTCCAAAAACACCCCAACAACATGCTGTTAGAGTCTCAATGAAGAGCTGATCGATGGCCTACATCTCAGACGTCGTTTTCTAACTGAAATCACTTCACCGACTTCGACTCATCACACAGAAATGCATCACACGTGTAATACAAGAGGCCACTCGAACGCTGAGGGCAGAAGGGAACAGTGAGGATGAATACGCCCTCAGCCAGGTTAACTACAGTGTGCTAAATAAATTTGGAACATGTATAATATACAGAGTCTGTGAATAAGTGATTTGTCGGGCGATAGACTTGTAGGAAGCGTGGTGGTACATTCAATTCAACAAAGTCCAGGAAAGTTTTTGAAATCATGTTAAATCTGTTTACCTCTGTGTGTATACGCTGCTTCGTCTGCCATTTGTTTTTGGTTTGAAAAGGGAATTGCGTCAGGCCTTAATGAGCTCCTGGCGAGTTCCGCCGGCTGAAGTCATCGTTTGTGTCCACTCAATCCCTAATCCCTTTTCCACAAGGGAACACACTTCTGGGTCATAATCAAACGTCCGTGACCTCTTTTTGGTCAAAATACCACACAAACCAAACCCCACAGCAGCGTTCTCCCCTTGTCTGATGAGCCCTGTTCAGAAGGGCCGGTTTCAGCACCTGTTGCTTTAATTGATAATGAGCCACTCGCTGTTCACCCCGACCCCGAGTGCACAGCAGTGAGAAGCGAGGAGCAGAAGCTTGTTTTTAGTCGTTTTTGCTCTGTTCTCTTTCCTCTCTGTTTTTACTCAGTGTCTGTTTTGCTGCATTTAACCTCGTCTTTGTGCTCTCACATAAACACAGGTCCAGCGCTGTGACTGGACAGACCCAGATGAGGGGGCGGGGCCAATCTCAAATCTCTGTACTTGACGTCGGAAGACAAGGAGAACCGAAATAAACTGTATGGTATTGTTTCTCAGTGTATAGTTTGGTGGGTTCTATATCTCTACATTAATGAGGACATGCACTGAACAAGTGATGGTTCATAGTATGCCAAAATGGCCCTGAAGATTGCGCTGGGAAATTCCCCAGTAAGAAGTTAAGTGAAGTAGTAAGAAAAGGGAAAATGACAACAGAATTTAGAGTGTATATATTTAATAATCTCTGGTATTCGTCCACTCTGTAAAAGCAGTGTATCTACTGTGCCTTCACCATATTTCCAGTATTATTCCATTAATTCATTTATCCTTAAACAAACCTCTCTTCAGGAAACTCACACATCTGTGACCTCAAAGTAGCGGAAAAAAGCATTTCAGAAGGACAGTACAAGGCCTAGTCCAGAGAGAGCTGGAGTTCTCTGGTTCGTGTCTGAAGACTTCTGTGCCGGGGCTTTGGAGTGTCAGTCACATGGCTGGCGTCTGATCCCTCCCGCATGACCTGCTCACACTCGCGGGGCGATGAGAGGCAGAATTGAGCCTTTCATGTGAGAAGTGTTCTTCGGTTCTCCTTTTTTTTTATCCACTGTCTGTCTTCCCACTTTTCTGTGCTGTACCTCTCTTCCTCTCCAGTCTCTCCGATTCATCCTCCCGTGAGCGCCGAGCGTGCCTCTCACCACCACATTAGCGCCGATGACTTTGCCAGGCTGACTTTGCCCGGAGCTGTGTCTCACACTCTGCGGATTCAAGGTTACTGCGGTGCTCCGGTTCCTGGACGCCCTCGCTTAGTCAAAGAACGTGTCTGGATGGTCCAAACCACCTCACAGGAGCAAAACACATCATATCTGGACTCTTCTGTTCCTTCGTACAGTGTTTGTCAATGATGATGCTTAGTATAAACGTATTAAAGAAAGAATTTAACCTTATAGCCACAGTATTAAAGTGAATGCGATGCTCCACTGAGCTGTAATAGGGAGAGAAATCCTCCGTTTGTGCTACTCCAGGCTCAGCACTTCAGAAACTGCACTATGTAACGTCTGGAAAAGGGTAGGACACTTACCAAAATACCAAATCTTTCCTGGTGTTACTTTAACAATGGATATATGTTTGATCGACTCGAGGGGGGGACTGCGAACTCTCGAGTTTCTACAGTAGATAGCGCTCATGCTAAATTTGAATACTGCTATATAGACATTTCTACCCAATGATTTTCACACTGGACGATATTCCGATGAGTTCCAAGGTCCATAATGAGTTTAGCCACATTAGCCACCGATGGAGCCCAGATTCGATCAGCGCAGAAATAGAGGTTTAGAATTTAAATAATAAAATTAAAGTGTCTGTGTCCGCACTTCCACAAAGTTTGGTTGATGCTGGCATCGTCAGTTATTACATCTGAATTAAAATTGGAAATTTGTGACCTTGATTAGCCATTAAACATGGCCCATCATTAAATTTCAAACTGGTTTCATGTTCCAGAAGCAGAGGGAGAGAGAGAGAGAGAGGAGAGAGAGAGAGAGAGAGCTATGGTGTCCATCAAAGGATTATTATTTATTAATTATTAATATCTCAAAAACTATTATTGTTGCTAATTTGTGTAGTGAGTGTACTGGAAGAAGATCGGCTTTTGTCGCATCATCCAGGAAGATGGGGCACTTTTGTGGTGCTTTAGCGAGGAAGCTGTATTCATTCATTCATTTTATTTATATTTATTTGTGTCATTTATGTATTTAAACTTTTCTTATGCCCTTCCTAGTGTTTGAGGAGAGACTCCTTCACGTACCAAAGAATTTAAATGTTTATGGCGGTCTACAAGGTGTATTTACACCGGAATTACAAAGGTAAGTATCAACACCTCCTCACCATCGTCACCATCATCATATGCGGGACTAATAATACACAAAAACAGACAGCCCGGTAAACATTTAGCCGCTGATTCAACGTTGAAATAACGTAATGACTGCCGTCTAATCAACGTTCTCTTAAGGTTGAAAATGAAAGTTGAAAAGACGTATTTTGGACGTCCATTGACGTTATTAATTGGTCCCGAAATAAATTACTTGTATAAAACGCGTTTTGGACGTCCACTGACGTTATCGATTGGTCACCACTTAACTTATTAAGATGGATTTTGGACGTCCATTGACGTTTAAAATATGTCCTTGACGGACAGACTACTTTTAGACCTAGTTTGAACGTTCAGGGACGTTCCTTGTTTACTTGGAGGAGTCGCTTAAAAATGTAGAATCACACGACTAACTTTCCCTTAATAACGCCAACGCTGAAAGCCGTCCCTTGGACCACACTGAGCTAATCTGCCCCATAAAGGTTCCCATACAGCCAGGTCAAGCTTCTAAGTCTTTTCCCATTCCACATACACGAGCACATCCCTGTGGCAAAAGCATTCCTACCCGAACTGCCCCACTCCCAACAGTCGTCGCTGCACAGCATCAGGAAACAGGGAAAAAAAAGACAAGACCCCATTTGTGATAATTGTCCTGAGCTAACTATAGCCTCCTAATGGATGGTGAATGCTGTGGTGGGGCCGTGCTCTTGTGGCAGGTAGAGAAAATGACATTCAGGATGAAAAAGGTCTCCCCCCAGGGAGAGGAGTACGCTCCTGTTTTTCACATAAAAGCGGCAGCAGTCTTCCAGTGAGTCATAAAAGGCTTCCGTTTGACTCTTTTATATCAGCGTCTTTAAAAAGGCCCATAAAGCCCCGATCCGCCCCGAGCACTTCAGCTTCATTAACTCCAGTGTTGTTGCCATTACCTACAGGCTCTCACTTTTCCTGTGTGTGTGCGTGTGTGTGTGTGTGTGTGTGTGTGTGTGTGTGCATGCATTATTTCAGCCAAAGCCTCCCCCAGGTTCCCCACATTAAAGCAGCTTCAGTGCTGCCATCCAGAGCAGTGAGGACTGTGTGAGCGCTGGAGATGTGTGGTGGGCAGGGTGCTGTGAATCATCACAAATGCCTGAATTAGGCTCCTCATGCTGGATGCTGGTACCCTATACTCCTATATTCCTGTAATTAAGTTTTTAAAAGTGGGGAGCTCACACTTCCATTAACTTCACGATAGTGAGTTTACAATTGAAAATGTGCAGATAATGATCATTGGGAACAAGGCAGGAACACACCCTGGACTTAGCATCACACACTCACATGTGAAAACAGTTTCACACACACACAGTCACTCACGCCCCACCTATTGTGCAGTTTCACACACTCACACATTCACTCACACACTCACCCAGTCACTCACTCACCCCTTTGTGCAGTTTCACACACTCACACATTCACTCACACACTCACCTCTCTGTGTGCAGTTTCACACACTCACACATTCACTCACACACTCACCCAGTCACTCACTCACCCCTTTGTGCAGTTTCACACACTCACACATTCACTCACACACTCACCTCTCTGTGTGCAGTTTCACACACTCACACATTCACTCACACACTCACCCAGTCACTCACTCACCCCTTTGTGCAGTTTCACACACTCACACATTCACTCACACGCTCACCTCTCTGTGTGCAGTTTCACACACTCACACATTCACATACACTCACCCAGTCACTCACTCACCCCTCTGTGTACAGTTTCACACACTCACTCACACATTCACCCAGTCACTCACTCGCCCCTCTGTGTGCAGTTTCACACACTCACACACTCACTCACACATTCACCCAGTCACTCACTCGCCCCTCTTTGTGCAGTTTCACACACTCATCCAGTCACTCACTCGCCCCTTTGTGTAGTTTCACACACTCACACAGTAACTCACTCACCCCTCTGTGTGCAGTTTCACACACTCACACATTCACCCAGTCACTCACTCGCCCCTCTTTGTGCAGTTTCACACACTCATCCAGTCACTCACTCGCCCCTTTGTGTAGTTTCACACACTCACACAGTAACTCACTCACCCCTCTGTGTGCAGTTTCACACACTCACACATTCACCCAGTCACTCACTCGCCCCTCTTTGTGCAGTTTCACACTCATCCAGTCACTCACTCGCCCCTTTGTGTAGTTTCACACACTCACACATTCACCCAGTAACTCACTCACCCCTCTGTGTGCAGTTTCACACACTCACACATTCACTCACACACTCACCCAGTCACTCACTCACCCCTTTGTGCAGTTTCACACACTCACACATTCACCGAGTCACTCACTCGCCCCTCTGTGTGCAGTTTCACACACTCACACATTCACTCACTCACTCACTCACCCCTTTGTGCAGTTTCACACACTCACACATTCACCCTGTAACTCACTCGCCCCTCTTTGTGCAGTTTCACACACTCATCCAGTCACTCACTCACCCCTTTGTGCAGTTTCACACACTCACACATTCACCCTGTAACTCACTCACCCCTCTGTGTGCAGTTTCACACACTCACACATTCACCCAGTCACTCACTCGCCCCTCTTTGTGCAGTTTCACACTCATCCAGTCACTCACTCGCCCCTTTGTGTAGTTTTACACACTCACACATTCACCCAGTCACTCACTCACCCCTCTGTGTGCAGTTTCACACACTCACACATTCACTCACACACTCACCCAGTCACTCACTCACCGCTTTGTGCAGTTTCACACACTCACACATTCACTCATACACTCACCCAGTCACTCACTCGCCCCTTTGTGCAGTTTCACACACTCACACATTCACCGAGTCACTCACTCGCCCCTCTGTGTGCAGTTTCACACACTCACACATTCCCTCACTCACTCACCCCTTTGTGCAGTTTCACACACTCACACATTCACCCTGTAACTCACTCGCCCCTCTGTGTGCAGTTTCACACACTCACACATTCAATCACACACTCACCCGTCTGTGCAGTTTCACACACTCACACATTCACTCACACACTCACCCAGTCACTCACTCACCGCTTTGTGCAGTTTCACACACTCACACATTCACTCATACACTCACCCAGTCACTCACTCGCCCCTTTGTGCAGTTTCACACACTCACACATTCACCGAGTCACTCACTCGCCCCTCTGTGTGCAGTTTCACACACTCACACATTCACTCACTCACTCACCCCTTTGTGCAGTTTCACACACTCACACATTCACCCTGTAACTCACTCGCCCCTCTTTGTGCAGTTTCACACACTCATCCAGTCACTCACTCACCCCTTTGTGCAGTTTCACACACTCACACATTCACCCTGTAACTCACTCACCCCTCTGTGTGCAGTTTCACACACTCACACATTCACATACACTCACCCAGTCACTCACTCACCCCTTTGTGCAGTTTCACACACTCACACATTCACTCACACACTCATCCAGTCACTCACACGTCCCTCATGTGCAGTTTCACACACTCACCCATTCACACACAGTAACTCACTTACCCCACTTGTGGACAGTTTACCACAGACACTGTACCCACCAACAGTTTCTATGGACCAGTCGGTGAGGGAAAGTAAAAGGGTCACTTCCTCACAGCCTCTGCTTCTGGAACTGAGCCACATTTATTTTATTTTATTAACTTTAAGACTCTGTTTAAACAAAAAGACAATATGTAAATGCATGTAAAATGCAGCAGGCACCGCCCATCTCTCCAATGAACACAGTCATGTTTCACATCAGACTTAGACTGCGACACCTCCATATAACGTTAACGCCTACTCACGGAAGAACAAGAACAACAGAAGTACGATGACAGTGCTCAAGCCTCTCTGCCATTCCTTCTCTGTTCCGTTACAAAACAGCTTTCACAGTTCTCTTTATCTACGTGAGGGTCCTCTGCCTGCGCACTAGGAACCGCATTATTCACCGCTCCAGCACACAGTGAGCCAAGCAGTAAAAAGACAATCTCCAATCACGCAGTAAACCTGGTATTTACTGCGCTTCATTATACTGTCATCCCGCTTCCTCTATTCTCCCCGTGTTTCCCCGGAGAAAACCTCGACGTCTTCAAACTGTCGATATTAAAATCTGTGGGAAAGTGGAAGACGGCCTGATGATTCACTCTCCACGTGTGCATATCGCATGTCTGGGAGCTTTTGTGGTGGAAAAACCTGACGCTCAAGATGTGATGCGTAGAAAACCAGGCTGGGTTCATTTCCATCGCAGCAGAGGGTGGAATGAAAAAGGAGAGGGCGATTAAGAAGAGCCAAGTCCAGGGGTCAGAAAGACGCTTCTCAAATACACTGCTCATGCATTCCAGTATTTCAAAAAAGCTCTCTCTCTCTCAGCTACGTCCGCCCGGGGCATGTCCAAGCCTTCAGCACAGTGGAGCGGTGATCGGGACTGATCAGGAGTGTCCTGCTTCTGGAACGTCTTTCCACACAGGTGGTTTTCACTGCTAAAACACGTCTGCTTTCCTGCTAAAGTGATTCCACACCTGATTCAATTGCTTTTAATAATCTGATCTCATCTTTTGAAAAAGACTCCTGGACATTAAGAGGCAGGGAAGTGCGTATAGCACTGTGTTAAACGTGAGGCACCTGACAAGGTTTAAACAGATATTTATCTGAGCAGTAAGGGTTTATTTTCAGTATTATTTGAGGTTATCTTCCAATCCTTTGTTTTAGTGGTTAATAGACACGTGCTCAACCTGTGTGCTGTCGATTTAACGAATCCATTCGATGAAGATCTGGAAACAAACACAGCTACTACTTTTATTGTAATCATATACATGAGGGTGGCGCAGTTGTGGTTGTGGGATCTGGAGGTTGTGGGTTCGAGACCTGCTCCGGGTGGCTGTTTGTGAGGAGTGTGGTGTGTTCTCCCTGTGTCTGCGTGGGTTTCCTCTGGGTGACTGTCTGTGAGGAGTGTGGTGTGTTCTCCCTGTGTCTGCGTGGGTTTCCTCCGGGTGACTGTCTGTGAGGAGTGTGGTGTGTTCTCCCTGTGTCTGTGTGGGTTTCCTCCGGGTGACTGTTTGTGAGGAGTGTGGTGTGTTCTCCCTGTGTCTGCGTGGGTTTCCTCCGGGTGACTGTCTGTGAGGAGTGTGGTGTGTTCTCCCTGTGTCTGCGTGGGTTTCCTCCGGGTGACTGTCTGTGAGGAGTGTGGTGTGTTCTCCCTGTGTC
This sequence comes from Hoplias malabaricus, assembly GCF_029633855.1. Taxonomy (NCBI): domain Eukaryota; kingdom Metazoa; phylum Chordata; class Actinopteri; order Characiformes; family Erythrinidae; genus Hoplias; species Hoplias malabaricus. The sequence continues at coordinate 69,980,069 of NC_089803.1, forward strand.
TGTGTGGGTTTCCTCCGGGTGAATGTCTGTGAGGAGTGTGGTGTGTTCTCCCTGTGTCTGCGTGGGTTTCCTCCGGGTGACTGTCTGTGAGGAGTGTGGTGTGTGCTCCCTGTGTCTGCGTGGGTTTTCTCCTGGTGCTCCGGTTTCCTCCCACGCTCCAAAAACACACGTTGGTAGGTGGATTGGCGGTTCAGAAGATTGTGAGTTTAAATAAAGATGATGACCAATGAAAAACACGTTCTCTGTTTAGGGGGCATGGAGAATCTGCCCCTCGATCTGACTGAGAGACAGCTGGGTGTTTCTGTCTTAAATATAAAAGTGTATATATAAAACCCACACACACTGACTGTTTCTACAAAATCTTCTAACCTAGATTTACGTAACCCCAGGTTCTCGGCTGAATCGAGCCATAGGCTCAGACACAATGGCGCTCCTTCCCCTTCTGTCCCCCTGACCACGTCACCTTCTCCAAAGCCAACAGCAGCTGCCCTGAACATGATCACCCTGCCCAAGGGCTCGACCCCCATATCCCCCCGCTCCCACTACTCAGCTCCTCTGGAAGTGCCTCCAATTAGCTGAAACATAAGAGGAATCTTTTTTTTTCAGAGCAGGAAAGAAGAGGGTTATTACTCTGTGGCCCCTAAACGGTGTCCTGGGGTGACCCCGTTCAATCTGCCTTGACCAACCGCTCTGACAAGCCAAAGTGGAAACCATGCAAATCATCAGAAACGATCAGTTCCCCTTCCAAACATCCCCAGAGGCCAATAGCGTACGAAGCCTAGGCCCAACAGTCCTGGCTTATTCCGATACGGACTCTCTGTGCCTCAGGACCGCAGTGTCGTGTCTTTAAAAGGTGAGGCAACTGCTGCTGGTCTTGGCTGGAGAAGACCATCACCGCTCCAACATCTCTCCCCACAGAGCGGTGCGGATCAGGACACACAGAGTGGGGGAGAAAAAGCCACAGCGCGGCCTCAGCTGCAACACGACCCCGCAAAGTAACCTGGAGGCCTAGCACAGATGAGTTTTCCTCTGACTGCATCATACGCTCGCTCACACAAACGGACACAAACACACCGCACCTCGGGTCAGAGTCCAATAACACGGCTCTGCCGGGGCCGAAAATAAAGAAAACGAACTCAAATCAAAACAAAGGACAGATGATACAGGGGAAAGGGAAATGTGAAAAGGGAGTGAGAGAGAAAGAGTGACTGTCAGGGCCAGAAACAACAGCAAAAACCACAACAAAGCAGGGAGCGCTATGGCTTTGTTGTTCAGAAGATTATGGAGAGGATGAAACAGCACCTCCATAAAAAACGAGACTTTCTGAACACAGCAAGGGTCCGACATCAACAAAGAAATGACTGTGTGAAACTGTCCTCTGGTGTGAGTGTGTGTGTGTGAGTGACTGGGTGAGTGTGCGGAACTGTCAACAGGTGCGTGTGTGTTTGAGTGAGAGGGTGTGTGTATGTGTGTGTGTGTGAGAGATGATGTGTGTGTATGTGTATGTGTGTGCGTGTGAGAGAGAGAGAGGTGTGTGTGAGAGAGAGAGAGAGTGAGAGAGAGAGATGATGTGTGTATGTGTGAGAGAGTGAGAGATAGAGAGAGTATGTGTGTGTGTGTGAGAGAGAGATGATGTGTGTGTGTGTGAGAGAGAGAGAGAGAGAGTGAGAGAGAGAGATGATGTGTGTGTGTGTGAGAGTGTGTGAGAGAGAGAGAGAGTGTGTGTGTGTTTGGGTGAAAGAGAGAGAGAGAGAGTGAGAGAGAGATGATGTGTGTATGTGTGAGAGAGTGAGAGATAGAGAGAGTATGTGTGTGTGTGTGAGAGAGAGATGATGTGTGTGTGTGTGAGAGAGAGAGAGAGAGAGTGAGAGAGAGAGATGATGTGTGTGTGTGAGAGAGAGAGACGATGTGTGTATGTGTGTGTGAGTGTGTGTGAGAGAGAGAGAGTGTGTGTGTGTTTGGGTGAAAGAGAGAGAGAGAGAGAGATGATGTGTGTGTGTGAGTGTGTGAGAGAGAGAGAGAGTGTGTGTGTGTGTGTTTGTGTGAAGGAGAGAGAGAGAGTGAGAGAGAGAGATGATGTGTGTATGTATGTGTGAGAGTGTGTGAGAGAGAGAGTGTGTGTGTGTGTTTGGGTGAAAGAGAGAGAGAGAGAGAGAGAGAGAGATGATGTGTGTATGTATGTGTGAGAGTGTGTGAGAGAGAGAGTGTGTGTGTGTGTTTGGGTGAAAGAGAGAGAGAGAGAGAGAGAGAGAGAGAGAGATGTGTGTATGTGTGAGAGAGAGAGTGAGAGAGAGAGAGAGATGATGTGTGTATGTGTGAGAGAGAGAGAGAGAGAGAGAGAGAGAGTGAGAGAGTGAGAGATGATGTGTGTATGTGTGTGTGTGAGAGTGTGTGTGTGTGTTTGGGTGAAAGAGAGAGAGAGAGAGAGAGTGAGAGAGAGAGAGAGATGATGTGTGTATGTGTGAGAGAGAGAGAGAGAGAGAGAGAGAGAGTGAGAGAGAGAGAGATGATGTGTGTATGTGTGTGTGTGAGAGTGTGTGTGTGTGTGTTTGGGTGAAAGAGAGAGAGAGAGAGAGAGAGATGATGTGTGTATGTGTGAGAGAGAGAGTGAGAGAGAGAGAGATGATGTGTGTATGTGTGAGTGAGAGAGTGAGAGTGAGAGAGTGAGACAGGGTGTGTGTGATGTCCAGTGTGTGCCTGCCTTGCACTCAACGATTCCAGGTGCCTCCTGTTCTGGATAAAGCAGTTATGAAAGAATGAATGAAAGAATAAATGAGTGAATGAATGTCAGTGAGGTTTTGAAAATATAAGCCCAGTTCTTCGAAGGGAGTTGGTCCATCACCTGCGAGTGCTACACATAAAGGTACAAGTCCACCACATTAAAGCTACGGCTCTTCATCCGGGCCAGCGGAGGAAGCCTGGAATGTGTTGGATTAGAAACGAGGGCATGCCGTTTTTCAGATACAAACGCAGAACAAGAGGTCAGGAGCCACATAAACGTAGGTGGAGAGGATCTGGAAGATCCCACTTTACCTGTCAGTTAATGTCAGACCGGGAATTAGAACAAACCTCCAAAAACAGAAAAGAAAAACAGAGCGCAAAACTGTAAACATTTGATATGATGAAACTCTTTAAAGCTAGCAAACCATAGGCAGTATTCTTAGTGAGCCTCTTATTTTAGCTCTCCCTGAAGAGACTGAAGACTGGTTATAGTTCACACAGCTCCAGCGGCAACTTTACAAAGGGCAAAGCTTCAAACACACATCTCCCACATCTCCCTCTGAGCACGGTCTTGCACCATCACTGTGATGTAGGTCATTATAAAATGGCTGAGGATATTGTAACCCATTGTTTATGATCCATCCATAAAGCAGAGGAGACACTGTGATCTTAGTCCTGCCTTAAGCCTGACCTCATTGTTGCCAACAAGAAAAACCACTGAGAATATTTCCACTGAATGGTACCTACACTACACAACTCTACTTGAATCTAACTGACTTTTTGCTTTTCCATTAGGTAAATGTTGTATGTTGTACCTTGTGGTTCCAAGCGAGCCGAGTAGGGACTTAACCGTCATGTGTAAACTAGGGGTGGGCGATACGGCTCTAAAATAATATCACGATATTTCAAGGTATTTTGGCGATAACGATATTTTTGGCGATACGAAAAAACACTTGTATGAATTTCAAAAACAAAGTATTGCAACAAAATCAGTTTTATATTAATATGAATTTTATTTAATTAAATATACTTACTATACAGTGGCGGATGCTGGTCTCTCAATTTCGGCCTACATCTTAAAATGTGTCGGTTTATTTATACGTAAATTCTACCCTCCGTTCCTTTTCAAGAAAATGATCTGTGACCCTGTCGTACCAACAAGCATCTCCAAACACAAGCAGCTACAAAAAACCCACCAGAAATAGAAGCTCAATTTGTCGCTAGTCGTTTCTAACAAAGAAAATGCCGCTAAGAAAGTCTCCGGTTCGACTCAGAACAGAATGAAAATGTAATGCTCGCACGGATTTTTACACCAAAGGATCGCTGATTCGCTCATTTCGCTGTCAATCAAAAAGGGATTCAGCCTCAGACAGATCATCCAATCATCATGCAGAGGCTGAGCGTCCGGGCCAGCAGAGGCCAGCCCACTGCCCCATAGACCCCCAGAGACGCTGAGCGCCCGATGGGCGGGACAAAGCCCAGCATTTATCCAATGACTCGTCTTGTTTCGCTGCTTCACTATTGAACTCTGTGGACGCTCAGCGTCCTCACTGTTTAAAGCACTGTGAAGCTGCGGGAATGATTGAGAGGAAAGCCGCGTCTTTACCAGTGATAAGCAGCTGATTCTGAACAAAAGTTGAGTGCGTTGTAGTGCATATTTATTCAATGACATGTACACACAACAGTATATATTTGATCACTTATTTTTTGACATTTTAGGGAAAGCTGAGCTTCCCTTGCAGTCTTAAAGCAATCGCCTCTGTTACTATATATTTAATATATATACAGATCCCTAGTTTTTTCGCGAGGGAATACGTTTCAAGACCACCCGCGAAAAACGAATTTCCGCGAAGATATTTTATGTATTTAATGAGTATTTGGACTTTTAAACCCCTCCCTGTTACTGTTAACAACCCACCCTTTGCAGTAAACAGTCGTTCTCTAATGTTTTTCAGCTGGAACTACATGTGATATCCTACCAGTTTCTTTAATAGAGTCATTCCTAAGCTGTGATTTAGCGTCAGTAAATTTCACTCGGATGTGGACGTGAACAATACATGTACTGTACGTAAGAAACACTTGTAAATGATATATTGTGTCACCTACAGGCCTACTCTAATACATGTAAATAATAATAATTAAAAAAATACTTTTAATTATATATATATATATATATATATATATATATATATATATATATATATATGGGCCTTGAAAAAACCCACGAAGTAGCGAATCCGCGAAAGATCCGCCTCAGAGCCACCGTACTTCACTGTGTCTAAACGACTCATGTAAAGAACGTACGACGTATTATGTGTAACGGTATGACATCATTACGTAAACAAATCTGAATTGCTAATATCACGATATTGGATTTTTTTAAATTGATGATATTATTGTGAATGGTATATGGCACAGCCCTAGTGTAAACCTTGCAGAACGCTGATTGGCCAGAGTCTCGTCACTCTACGTCCAGCACAGACATTAGAAACACTGGAGGACACTCAGCGTCCTCACTATACCACACACAGTGGCCTGTATCATAAAGCCCACAATAACGAACCCAAATTCTACTGTGCTTTTTGAGTTACCTTGATCTGCTGAGAACTTTCATTGATGTTATCCTCCCGCTTGCGCGCTTCCTCCATCAGCTGAGCGTTCTTGCTCTTCTCCACTTGCTCTTTGTGTTTCAGAGTGGCCACCTTCTTAGTCTGGTCCTTCATCTGTCTGCACAGGAACAGGGAAAATGGACACACGTGGTAAGGATGGTGGTAGGATACTATTCACATGCAGAGCAGGGACATAAACATCCAATGTTCGGTACCCAAACAGACTGAGTGGATAGGTTCAAAGATGGTCAGACGCACCAGAATAATGTGGAATTAGAAAGATTTAACAGAATACCCAAAGAAAATCATGTATCTCTACTTTTGGGTTTTGGGTTTACAACATCGTTTAAACACGGCACCAGTCGTTGTGCAGTCACATTGTGTGAACGGACCAATAGAAATGCTCCAAAATTACTTTTTCTCCAGTAAACTTATGGAGATGTATGTCTTTCATTGGACAGCGACAGTATAATAATAAACTATGGCGGCAAAATAGCTTCTAAAGTTCTGAGAACCAAAAAAACAGAATCCATAACCAATAAATGACATTTTAAAACTGAGAAAACTCTCATTAATATTGAGTTATAAAAATGAATAAACGAAATAAGAATATCTCTGTATATAACCGACTACTTTGAGTTTAATAGAGAATTTAAAAAAGAATTCGTTTTCGCTTTTATTCCACCTTTCCTCAGTCACTTCCAGAAGTTTCTCGTGTTTGACTTTTGACAGGGGCGGGATCTAGATAGTCATTGGCTGCTGAAGTCCTACCCACCCAGCTGATTCTGCACATCCCGTTACGTCAGCAATAACGCGCCAATCTGACCCTGACTGGAAAATGACCGACCGACAAACACGATTTTTAACGATTATGTCTTTTAGTAGTGCACAGTTCGTCATAGAAGCTTAGAGTCATTTTCCAATCAGGGTTAGGATGTTTTTTTATATTATATATATAAAAAATATATATATATTACCTTATAAGGTGAGGAGTGTGGTGTATTCTCTCTGTGTCTGTGTGAGTTTCCTCCGGGTGACTGTCTGTAAGGATTGTTGTGTGTTCTCCCTGTGTCTGCATGGGTTTCCTCCGGGTGACTGTCTGTGAGGAGTGTGGTGTGTTCTCCCTGTGTCTGCGTGGGTTTCCTCTGGTTGACTGTCTGTAAGGATTGTTGTGTGTTCTCCCTGTGTCTGCATGGGTTTCCTCCGGGTGACTGTCTGTGAGGAGTGTGGTGTGTTTTCCCTGTGTATGCATGGGTTTCCTCCGGGTGCTCCGGTTTCCTCCCACACACGTTGGTAGGTGGATTGCCAACTCACAAGTGTCCGTTGTGTGAGTGAATGTGTGAGTGTGTGTGTGTGTCTGTGTTGCCCTGTGAAGGACTGTGTTGCCCTGTGAACTGGATAAGGGGTTACAGATAATGAATGAATGAAAGAATGGTTATGGAATTTGTTTTTTGGTTCTCAGAACTTTAGAACCTATTTTGACGCCATAATAAAACTACACTTATATACAGATTAGATCATGTATTTATGCAAACAAGAGTAAAATACGCATGCTCTGACTCAGAATGTCTGGTGTATTGGTTATAAACATACAGAGGACATGCAGTGTCTGTGCATCGTAAACTGACCTTGTGCACTATATACATTTAAGAAGAAAACGTACACTATGTATAACAGTGAAGCAGCACTGCGGGGCGATAGAAGATACGAGATATAAAACCTGTATCAATAAGCGCTGACGAAATAAACCCATCAGACATATCTCCAAACTGTGGCATACAGACAGTAATACGCTTGACTCCAGCTCTGTATTTTTCTCATTACTGCCCCCTTTTCCATGTGCAGGGAGGAAGAAAAAGAGTGAAGATGACACAAAGCAACACCCAAAGCAAAATAAACATTTTTGCAGATGGAGGGGACAGTCTGGTTTATGAGCTCAGTCACGTCAAACACAAAACAGATTTCATAGCAGTTCAGCTTCAGTAAAGAGCACATTGAGGGCCTGTTGCATGTGTTTTCCTGTTTATGCGGCTGTGATGTCTGGATTCTGTCCTGGCAACGTCACGGCCAGATCGGTTACCAAGCACAGTCTTCATCAAAAAAAATCCTGACACACCTACCCCCCTCTCAGAGCATATGTGGACATAACGAGGCCAATATGCTTTTATACAGTGTCTAACGAATCTTGATACAGGAGCCCAGAAACAGTCCTCTTCCCTCTTGCCTCCACAGCTCAGCACGGCAAGCCAGGCATGGAATACAGGGAGGTAATTGATGAGATATAAACAGGAGCTGTGGGATACAACAGGCAAGTCTCATGCTTGGTTTCCAGGAAAGCAATACCTAGTGCTCCTCTGGGCCCATGCGTCTAGATCTACACTAAGCCCGAACAAAACAAAGCAGGAGGGATTCGAGAGAGGGAAAAGTGTGCACTGCGGAGAGCGAAACTCTCCCGTGATGCATTACGAAAGTGTCGGGTGAGTTTCCAACGCGATTACACTGACACAAGGTGCTCCCAAACAAGGCCAGGTGAGTCCGAGCCAAGCCGCTATCCCTCTAGCACCTGATCATTCTTCTAGACGCATCGTATGAGCACAGTGGAGGCTGTGTTTAACGAGTAGCTGGAGAAAGCCACAGCCTCCTGGCTCTGACAGCACATATCGGCACTGAAGTATCCTGGGTGGATCAAACCCTACCCAAAACAACTAGCGCTGGCCACACACTGGAGACTGGATATATGCCTGTGGCAGAGAAACGGCTGCCTCCACAGCTATGCACAGAGAGCTTAACAGTATGTGTCTGTGTGTGTGTTTGTGCGATACTTATTTTGGGTTCACAGGGTTTTCTTTTCCAGTCGACACTGCTGTGTGGATGGATTATGTGCATGTGTGCTGTGGCAGTATAGCATTGCACCACATGTCGAGACTGAGTGAGAGGTGAGCAGCGTGTGGTGAATTTGCTCTCACAGGGACTCAAAAATAACAGAGCGGCAAAACACCACAGCTAGGCCTACCAGGTTTCCACCACATGCAATTAACTAGAGTCCATGGTGAAAGGACGGACGGAGACATGAGATCTCTGCCTTTGCCTTACGAGGCCTGGAGTCCTAGAAAAGGCAATCAGCCTCACTCTCTTTCAGGGTTAGGAAGCTGGCTGCCTCTCCCCATCTTTCTACTCTTGATGCTGGTTGTGTGATGTGACATATCTGGGCAGTTTGCATTCTCCTCTGGCATGTTGAGCTATGAAAACTATGAAAGTAGTGAAGCCGCATAAAAAAGAAAACTGCGAGTGAAGAGTTTGTTGGGCGCTGCCTTCATTATGAGCTCCACCGGGAAAAAGCGCTGCAGAAGACTGTGATGGATTTGTTCTGTTCTTGGGGATAATACTGTGTCCAAAAATACGTGAGGTCCTAGGTTTGAATGAGTTACAGATGTTGACTTCAGATGTTAGCCTTTGTGAATATAGCGTGTTAGTACTTAAATTTTACGTTATTTATTAAATGTATAGGTTATTTTTTGTTGAATAAATATTACTACACCTTAGTTACCATATGAGCAGTTACTATAAAATGACAAAAGCAGGAGTATGTTTGGAGTTTGATTTACAGTTATATGTCACACACAAACACTTTAAGACCTGTTCGTACACCCCACAAAGTGATAACGTTATCATACGCTATCGGTCACCGTAGTGCACACTTTCACAGTCAGAGTAATCTCTACACTTTTCAACTTCAACCGACCTAGTCCTGCAGTGGTAAAAAAATACCCTAAGGAACGTGACACACACACACACACACACTCTCTTAACAGTTTAAAATGGAGCATGGAGTATGTACAAGTGTAATAGGTCGTAAACTGGAACTTTCCTATTTACAACCAGGCCAAACCATCTGCTTGGCTCTTCTCTAAGCAGCTGACTTACTCCTTAAACAATCTCCTAATTCAGGTTCTTGATTACCTGAACTCGGATGTGACCCCCTCCTCCCGGGTTCAGCAGGGAAAATCATAATCACTGCAGAAGAGGTTGGCCCACGTGTGACTCAGTGAAGCTTAACATTATCTGGAAGGTCTTGTGAATAATGAGTTTGAGAATAAGAGAGAGTGCCGTGATTTGGAAAACACTCCTAAATCACAGAAGCAAAAGAGATCATTCAGGAGTCTTTTACAGCAGAGGACAACACTGGAGGACTGTAAGTGCTATCGCACATGCCGCTGTGTTCTGTTTCCAGTACTCTCTATGGACGCAACCACTGGTGACACAGATCTAATCTGGCCTATTACGACAGATTACACCTGGCCTCCGCATGTGAATCGAGTGTTCAGAGTTGTGTGGGAAAAGACACAAACACCAGTCCATTTCAGATCCTATATTTACCGTCGTCTGAAAGCTCGGGGGTTTACCTCCTTGTTTCTACACTCATTGTCCACTGACGTGGTGGTGGTGTGTTAGTGTGTGTTGTGCTGGTGTAGAGTGGATCAGACACAGCAGTGCTGCTGGAGTTTTTAAACCCCTCAGTGTCTGGACTGAGAACAGTCCACCGACCAAAAACATCCAGCCGACAGCGTCCTGTGTCACTGATGAAGGACTAGAGGACGAGCGACACACACTGTGCAGCGACAGATGAGCTACTGTCTCTGACTCTACATCTACAAGGTGGACCAACAAGGGAGGAGTGTCTCACAGAGTGGACAGAGAGTGGACACAGGGTTTAAAAACTCCAGCAGCACTGCTGTGTCTGATCCACTCTACACCAGCAAAACACATCACTGCCACTACGTTTGTAACTTAATAAAATCAGAACTCTGTTTTAAATCACCTACATCTATATTATTTTAATTTATAGAATATAAACATGATAAACAAGTGGAAATCTGACCCTTCCATTAACACAGTAGGTGAACCTGTGGTGGACACACCCTGAATGGAAAGATCTCCCTATTGCCAGTAATGACATTAACAGACTTTGTATTATTGGGGTGAAATGTGGAACTTATTCCCTGCGAAGGTGGAAGGCATCAGGGCAGTGACTGCTTTAAAAACACAGTGGAGAGTACCTTCTTTATTTTACCTTTTCCAGTGTGAACATTTTCCTTTCCTCTAAATTAAGCCCAGCATCTGAACCCATACATCGCTCCCCCTCTCCCTTGACTCCAGGCTGTGTTCTGCATTTAGCACCAGCAGCTTCAGCTCTGGGAAAGCTCTTGCTGCACTTATCTGCTGGTCCAGCTTCAGTAAGCTGGAGGGAGGCAAAGGAGGAGAGACATTAGTGAAGAGGGCCGAGGCTGAGCGAGTGAATAGAAACAGTTTTGTGACCAAGTATACGAGCGGTAGACGACCTTCTGTGGAGCTTTGATTTCCTTGCCTTTTCAAGTCTGTTCTGCACAGTGCTGTAAAGTTTCCAGCACTCGCGCCATTACTAGAACTCGCCAAGCCAAACACAACCTGCCTGTCATGTGACCAATCACAGGCACAGAACAGCCAGAACATTAAAATAACCTCCTTGTTTCTACACTCCTGGAGGTTGTGGGTTCGAGTCCCGCTCCGGGTGACTGTCTGTGAGGAGTGTGGTGTGTTCTCCCCGTGTCTGCGTGGGTTTCCTCCAGGTGACTGTCTGTGAGGAGTGTGGTGTGTTCTCCCCGTGTCTGCGTGGGTTTCCTCCGGGTGACTGTCTGTGAGGAGTGTGGTGTGTTCTCCCTGTGTCCGCGTGGGTTTCCTCCGGGTGACTGTCTGTGAGGAGTGTGGTGTGTTCTCCCCGTGTCTGCGTGGGTCTCCTCCGGGTGACTGTCTGTGAGGAGTGTGGTGTGTTCTCCCTGTGTCTGCGTGGGTTTCCTCCGGGTGACTGTCTGTGAGGAGTTTGGTGTGTTCTCCCTGTGTCTGCGTGGGTTTCCTCCGGGTGACTGTCTGTGAGGAGTGTGGTGTGTTCTCCCTGTGTCTGCATGGGTTTCCTCTGGGTGCTCCGGTTTCCTCCCACGCTCCAAAAACACACGTTGGGAAGTGGATTGGCGACTCTAAAGTGTGCGTAGTGTGAGTGTGTGTCGCCCTGTGAAGGTCTGGCACCCCCTCCAGTGTGTGTTCCCGCCTAGCACCCAGTGATTCCCACCGCAACGCTGAACTGGATGAGGGTTACAGACAATGAATGAATGTTATTGTTTCTTAATGCCAGAAGTGATTTATTTTCTTTCTACAAAATTAAGAATTGAAATAACATCCTCTAATTGTAAACCAACTGCTCAGTTATGCCTTTAACAATCTCCCATTTCCTTGTTTGTTGTCTGAAATTCTGTATATTCTCCTAATTGTAAAGGTATTTATGTTTTTATTAGCTATATAAACATTAGGTATGTATGTGTTGTCAGACCAATAATAATAATAATAATAATAATCGACAGCCATGCGCCATATTCCTCATATTAACTTTGTCAAGCTTTATTATATTCCTTGTATTATGTACCATGCCACAGCAGATGGATGAATGAATGGCTACACTCCTATAACACATTAAAAAAAAAATGTAAGATTGAATTCTCTCCCTCATTCATCATTTATACATAATACTGAATATGTTACATTTCTGAGAGTTGAATGCCTCTCTGACTGATGACCTGAATCTGGTATGTTTCCTAAACTCAGAAGCACGTTTAGTCAGCGTGGTCTAACACGTTTATCACATTTCTATTCTAAACCGTTTTAAAAGTGCCGCCAAACCTTTGACAGTTCACAAGCTGAAACACTAACATATACATTCATTTAAACGCTTTTTAAACATAGAAATAAAGCCTAGAGAGAAGCCGAAACACATCTTATTAATATGACGGTGTTGTATATTCATAAAGCTCATAAACTTGTTTACGAGGTAAACCCTGTTTAAGAGAAATCCCTTCATTTTGTACATTTCAGAGGGTTCACATTTCCTTTTTATGTATTATTATTTATACAGCTTTCAAACACTCGAATGCTATCAAAAAACATTACATTTGTTATTCTGGTCCTGATCTGCAACATTAAATATTAATTTACAGGCAGCTTTAGGCAATGTTTACAGGCTAAGACTTGAAAAGGCTTTGAAATCCTCAAGATATTGGTTGAAGCATGGGGCAAACATCAGAAAGTCCAAGAACTTTCTCCTGTTGAGAGATATTTCAGCGCAACTTCTGCATAATGAATCCTTTGAAACCGACATCAAGTAGATACCTCCCTCAGTAACTCAGTGGCTCGACATTAAACCCCACTGCAGTTCCCTCGCTGCCTTCTTCCAAATGATTTCTTGTGGATATTTTAGTTGGCCTTGTGTGAGAATGCGTCCTCCGCGCTACACTTTGCTGCAGCCAGCCTTGGGAGGAGTTCAGGTGTGAGGTCGAGGAGCTGAAGAGAAATCTCTGTGAGCCGTTATGGAAAAATGAGAACGTAGTTCAATCATAGCTGACACTTAATACCTCAGTGTGAGAACTGGTGGCGAGGAGGTGCAAAGGATTTATATACATTGGAGTTAATGGTGAAATTATAAATGCATCGCAGCGTAGTAAACGGAGAACCGCTTAAGATCCCAAGCCGACACGTGTGTGTTTGGGTGGAGTATGGATGTGCAGAGAAGTGTGGAGATGGATAAAGTACAGGATCTTTTCCTCTACGTCATTAAATAACACTAATAATGTCATATTATCCTTCTTTATACAGTTCAGGGTCACAGTGGGTCCGGAGAATAACCCGGAATCGCAGGGCGCAAGGCTAAGAGACACCCTGGAAGGGGCGCCAGTACTTTGCGGGGAGACACACACTCACATATTCACTCACACCTTTTAAGTGAGTGATACGCCAATACACCTACCAACGTGTTCTTTTGGGAGAACACACCACACTCTTCACAGACAGTCACCCGGAGGAAACCCACACAGACACAGAGAGAACACACCAAACTCCTCACAGACAGTCACCCGGAGGAAACCCACGCAGACACAGAGAGAACACACCAAACTCCTCACAGACAGTCACCCGGAGGAAACCCACACAGACACAGAGAGAACACACCAAACTCCTCACAGACAGTCGCCTGGAGGAAACCCACGCAGACACAGGGAGAACACACCACACTCCTCACAGACAGTCGCCCGGAGGAAACCCACGCAGACACAGGGAGAACACACCAAACTCCTCACAGACAGTAACCTGGAGGAAACCCACGCAGACACGGGGAGAACACACCAAACTCCTCACAGACAGTCACCTGGAGGAAACCCACGCAGACATGGGGAGAAAACTCCACACTCCTCACAGACAGTCGCCCGGAGGAAACCCACGCAGACACAGGGAGAACACACCACACTCTTCACAGACAGTCACCCGGAGGAAACCCACGCAGACACAGGGAGAACACACCACACTCTTCACAGACAGTCACCCGGAGGAAACCCACGCAGACACAGGGAGAACACACCAAACTCCTCACAGACAGTTGCCCGGAGGAAACCCACGCAGACACAGGGAGAACACACCACACTCCTCACAGACAATCACCCGGAGGAAACCCACGCAGACACAGGGAGAACACACCACAAAGCTCAACACGCTTGGATGAGAATGATAACACTAAGTCCTCTGAGCCAAAAGACGCCCGGGTTGGCTAATGACACTCTGAGCGATGGGGGGAGATGGAGGGCCATGCTACACTCCCAGATCAGACCAGTGGATTCTCAGCAGACTTAGATGACTCAGCCTGGACAGATATCGAACTTGAGATTTAAAAAAGCTGTTCCCTTCGATCTATCTCTCTTTCCCTTTTACAAGAGTTGAACACCACCATAGTGTTTGGCATGAGCAGAAGTTCGGTGGTTATTAAAAAGGGAATGCTGAAGATGCCTCCAACTTTCCTGACCTAAATGTGCCTCTTTCCCAATAAAAGCAAAGCGGAGAGTAAAGCTAATACAACAGCTCCGCATTACCGCTCTGAGCTTTCCTGCCAGACGGCTGCAGCGCATGAAAATAAAGCCCAGCCCAGATATTAGCAGCTCTGTCTGTGGTAAGCGGTTCTTTTTCAGGCTGACAGTTCTGGACTTTGAGGCTGCCAGGAACCAGCTGCGTCAAGATCCGCGTCCAGGTGCGCGCTGGGACGCCCCCCAAATCTGCAAATGTGTGGGCCTTTCCCTAAGCCCACCACACTACACGCCAACATCTGTCCGCTCCCATCTGCGGGAGCAGCAATGCGTGGCAAGCTTCTGCGGGATGACTACCCCCTGCCCTCTCGGACTAATCAAGTTAATCATGTGTCCAGCCCTAAGGCCAGGCCGGCCAAAACTAACCGGGAACCACGCAGAGACAGCAGGCGAGCGCAGGCACGCCCCAGATACAGCTCATGACACGCAGACAGCTGCAGACCTCCGGGACAGCCCTGCAAGTCTCAGGGTAGGGCTGTAGCCTTGACCCGACTCACGAAGTGACCCGCAGAGCACAGAGGGGCAGCAGAGGGGCTCTTTCTAATCACCAGCTGAGCTGCTGCACACTGACGGTCCAGAGATGGAAAGGGACTTAAATAAAGCTCTCTTTGATTTCTGATGTTCTGCTTTACCGATTCTTCTTTCACAAAAACAATCATTTAAATCTGGGGCAGCCTCGTCCTTGAGGTTAAATAAGCGAGCTCAAGGCCGGAGGGTCACCGGATCAATTCCAGGGACTGCTCCTGAGGTGGAGGTGGTTAGCAGCCCCTCTGCTCCTAGTGTGTGTTAATGAATTGCTCACTAGTGTGTGTTTGTGTGTTCACTGCCATGGATGGGTCAAATGTAGAGAAGCAATTTCCCCAAGGGGATCAATAAAAGTGTTTCTTCCTCTTCTTCCAAAAACAAGTACAGGATTCTTTCCTAAAATCAATACATAAACCTTCTGTGACGACAAACATTCACCATCATTTTCTCTTTAAAAACAAACAAGTCCTGAAAATACTCAAAACAGTCTTAACACAGGAAACACAGCATCGCAGTCTTAGTGTGTGTGAAGTGTGTGTACTTTTTTGTGTGTCAAACATCACATGTAGCTGTACTTGTTCTACACTGACGTTTTTAGGACTGCGCAATTAATCGAAAACGAATCGAAATCGAGATTCTGAACGTCTAATCGATATAATCTTGTCTGTATCGATTATATCAGTTATTTCTATTCTGTTATGTCCCCACTGTGTGTTCACGTACTGTCCCTTTAAAACCACGCTACCAAGCTGTAGTCACGTGACTCCGCCCCCTATCTGCCACATGTAGGAGAACCTAAACACAGAGGCCGACCGAGCGACTCGAGCTCGTACCAGGGAGAAACACAGCGACTGTGGTTTGGACGTGTTGTGTTTGACTTTAAGACGACTCTGAACCAAAAGAAGTCAAATGTAAACGCTGAGAAAGAACAGTTTTAGTGAAAAAAGCTCAATCACACACCGAATATAAACAGTTCTCAGAAAACGAGAGAAGAACAAGCTCCCAGTGACATTAGAGAAACATCCCAGCTTTAACACTGGAGCATATTTACAGCACAAGCCTCATCACTGAACTGTGAGGGTCATTAATACAACAACAACATAATCGTCTGTTAATCATAATCATGGTCAAATGTACAGTTAACCGTGATATTGAATTGCCCTCACATCGCCCAGCACTAGAAGCATTCCTTATCAAACCCAGCGTTTTGTAACTGAGTAGCTTCTTTCTTCATGAGCTACACTTTAATAATTCACGGCATAAAACTGCGCTTATTAAAAGCCCATGCTTTGACTGTGTTTAACAGATCTAAGGTGTACATTACTTGACCGTTGAAATGCTCTGTACCGCTACAGTGAGGGTGAGACTGGGTTTTATCGACACTAAACCAGCCGCGGTGGAAATGTAAAACAAAAAGAAAACACAAAGTAGACGATTCAAACTCATTTATCGTGTGGACCATTACAGCATTTCACTTCTACCCAGGGACCCATCCGCTGTGTACACGGACGTACACCTGTCCCCTCTACAACATAAACAGTCAAGTCTTCCTCAATAAAACTGGTAATAATGGTAAAAAGCAGTGCAGCGTTACTGTTTTTGTAGGTCACTTCACTGTTTTATTAGGTGTACTATTAATGTTCTCTGAGCGTGCCAGATACCTCTGGATTATTTTTGGCTCAACGGCTGCAATAGAAACCCTGAGCATCCGTTAGTCTCAGTCTGGGCATCAGCTCTGATCACACCTGGTAGGATATATGCAACAGGAGACCAACACTGTGTCATTTCAAAAACAGTATCATTAACCGCTCCGAGAAAAGCCCTGCACGGTAACTATCTGTGTTTATGTTCCAAACAAAGAGGCGTCCTGTGATGAAAGAGGACTGCAGTATACCCAGTGGTCATCATCGTTTGAAGTGACCTCACCGTGTTTAAGATTAAGTCAGCACACTTGAAGGAATGTACTGTAATTAAATATAAAATTAATCTGCATGCTGCTGCACCGATTGGTCCGGCATGGGACACATGCTGCATTAAGAATGCAAATATATGCATGAAGCTATTGTTCTCATCAGTCCTTAATCTCGAAATAAGTGGGGGAGGAAAAGATCTTGTTCAGACACCAGTAAGACACGAGGGAAAAAAAAAAGAGAGAGAGAGAGAGAGAGAGATGGGGGAAATAAATGGTCAGGAAACCTATGCTTTCAATGCCAACAAAATAAAATTGACGTATAGTGCCATTTATAGAAACCCCACTTTTTACAGGTTAAAGAATATTCTTGATATTTGCAACCACTGAACACACACACACACAGTACTGTACGGACATCAGAGACCACTCCTCGTCTATTTAACTTCCTGTAAAAATGGCCACTGTACGTATAATTCTGGGAAGGAATAGACAGAAAGAAAAAAATGAAACCTGATCACCAATGACACTCTACTTCATTGACTAAGGGCTAGGAGAAGATAAAGCCCTCATTCTTGGTCATCTTCCCAATATAAGAGCACAAGCAAAAACACAAACGTTCTGAAAGAACACCTCTCAAGAGTAAAACTCGAACCTCAACTTCTAAGACTGGACTTTAGAGGCGTTTACAGAAATCATCAGAAATAGCCCTCATTACGTCTTTGGGGGAAATTAAAGAAATTCTCCAAAAAAAGGGAAGCTAAAATAAAGGAAAATTGTGGAGACGCTAAACACTGAAACAAGGGCAGAAAGTGTCAATGATGTGAAGCACTATTTGTCACAGTTGAGGGAGTGTTAGGAGGCGGACGCACACAAGAAATCTCTATTTAAACAAAACCAAGGCAAACACAGAAAACAGAAAAGAAGCTAGAACACAGTGGAACAGAAGTAGGACAGGAACAGAACACAACTGTGAACTGGTTGTAATGTGTAAAACAACAGACAAAGAAACACATCCACACACAAGAACACACAAGAAGGGAGCACTGAAACAATACACAGAGAATTGACAACCGGGGACTGATAACGAGAGGACAGGACTACAAAGGAGACACTGACGGGAAGGCGGAGCTAAGGCGGGACTAGGGCAGAGACAAGAACAACAAACAGAGCCATGTGCTAAATGAGCACATGGTGAGGAAAACAAACACAGGACGTGACACTATTACTTTTTCTTGTGGAACAGCCCTTTAACGTGAGCCAATGTGTGAGAAAAGGCACGGCCTGTGGTGAAATTCCTAACGGTGAAAGAGTGAGCACAAATGCGAGCGCGTGACTGTGTGTACGTATGGGGGCGCATGACAGAGTGAGTATGTATGCAAGCACGTGACAGTGAGTACGTATGCAAGCGTGTGACAGAGTGAGTATGTATGCAAGCGTGTGACAGAGAGTACGTATGCAAGCGTGTGACAGAGTGAGTATGTATGCAAGCGTGTGACAGAGAGTACGTATGCAAGCGCGTGAGAGAGTGAGTACGTATGCAAGCACGTGACAGTGAGTACGTATGCAAGCGCGTGACAGAGTGAGTACGTATGCAAGCACGTGACAGTGAGTACGTATGCAAGCGTGTGACAGAGTGAGTATGTATGCAAGCGTGTGACAGTGAGTACGTATGCGAGCACATGAGAGAGCGAGTACGTATGCAAGCGCGTGACAGAGTGAGTACATATGCGAGCGCGTGACAGAGTGAGTACATATGTGAGCGCGTGACAGAGTGAGTACATATGTGAGCGCGTGACAGAGTGAGTACATATGTGAGCGCGTGACAGAGTGAGTACATATGTGAGCGCGTGACAGAGTGAGTACATATGTGAGCGCGTGACAGAGTGAGTACATATGTGAGCGCGTGACAGAGTGAGTACATATGTGAGCGCGTGACAGAGTGAGTACATATGTGAGCGCGTGACAGAGTGAGTACATATGTGAGCGCGTGACAGAGTGAGTACATATGTGAGCGCGTGACAGAGTGAGTATGTGACTGATATGCAGTGAGCATGGGAGTGAATGAGTGAGTATCTCTGTATGTGACTGAATGAGTGACTGAGTTACAAGGCAGTTCCTTGAGGTGCATTTAATCGTTGAATTTTCTTGGAAAATGTTTGTTGAATATAACTTTTGCTGAAGAATGACAAGCTTAATACTCATTTCTTACGGTTGAATAACAAGCTTAATACATAATACTTTGACTAAGAGAAAGTAAAGGGAGGTCTCTGAGTTTTGCACCTGTAAATACACCTCTCCGACCTGACGCTGTACAAACACAGACCTGTGAGAACGACAGGGAGAGTGTGGGGAGTGCACCTGAGCTGTAGGGACTGGGTCTATATTTATCGTCAGCCATTTGTAGACTAATTCCAGAGCTCCCTTTGCTCATTGGGTACAACATTGGGGGAAATTAATTTCAGAGCGACGTGGATTCCTTTTCATGATGACGTGCCTTGATGTCGGGGAAGATATGAAAAGGGCCCGTTCGTTGTGTTTCTTTTGAGCTGATCTTCCTGAAAAAAGCCTGGATGAATGACGGTCTTGTCAAACATCCCTGCTACATTATGTTTGTTTGCTTAGGGAGCACCGGCAGGAAGAGAGGCTGACGAGCCCGCTCTCCGAACTGAACTGCAGAGAGAGACAGAGAGAGAGAGATGAAAAGTAATAAGCGTGATAAACAACAGCGAGCTGAGTGCTGCGATCCGGGTGAGGAGGGAACCCTATCAGGCGCTGGCAGCCAAGCCTGGGTTTTCAACAAGGCTCAGGAGAAACAGATGATCAGAATTCTTTGCACTCCAATTAGAGATTGAGGAAGGAGTCACTGGTTCTCTCCAAATGAATCTCAAACTCTGTCTCTGAAGCATTCTCTTCCCAGTGCACAGAACAAACCCAGAGGCTGGCTGATAAGAATACTGTTACTGATAACTCATTGTGATTTTAAGAAGCTCAAATATTCCAGTTATTAAAGAGCTGGTATTTGGCAGGTGCCCTCTGAGAGCGAACGGAGGGAACTCGCTACAGCCACACCATCCACTGTGCCCTGAGGCAGGGCTGCCACCACAACTTCTCTCTCTCTCTCACTGTGGCCATGCCCCAAGGCTCAGTCCTTGCAGCTCAGGGCATGGCCGATGTTGTGGCTGTAGCGAGCCCCCTCTGTTCGCTCTCCGTGGGCTTGCTACCGTGCCCCAAGCCTCCGTCCATGCCAAATAGACTGAGACAGGACTGCTGCCAAATGATTTCTCTCACTCACTCTGGCTTTGCTGATTACTCCCTGCTAATGTAAGACACTAGGAGGAGGGGGAGGCACAGACGACTATGTGGGTGTAGTGAGCCCCCAGCATTCGCCATCTGGGGTTTTACTACAGCCACGCCATTGAACAGCCTCATGGATTGGACAGGACCCAGAAACGTTCCGGACTTTACCCCGAGGAGCTATATGTGGGAATGTGAATGTCTGTAACAGCTGTACCAGACATTACCCAGACTTTATCCCAGTAACGTCCGAGTGAACCCATGCGCGAATAGAGCCGGGAATGTACCGGAGCATCAAACTGAACTGCCCTATACCTGAAACACACTGTACATTTCCAGCTGCAAGAACATGACACGGATAATCCCCAGGGAATAAGTGATAAAATAAACCGCCAGAAGCGCAATCTCCTCCTGGGTTTGCATGGTCACTGCCACGCTGATCACACTCTCCCTGGGCTAAATTAGCCTCTGACTAAAGCTTCCGCACAATGTGAGACTTTAGCCACCTTAACTGAACCGAATCATGCCGTGCACTTTCACTGGCACTCTTTCAAGACAACTTCAGAGAGGCTTAAAGCTCGTTTTTATTGGCTAATCTGCAACCTCTCGTGATTAGACTCACTTTGTTATTTTTCCTCATTATTCCCACAGCTCTGTGTAAAGACTGACAGAGGAGCATGAAAACATTCAAATCCTCACGAAACGAGTGACTCCTCATTTCAGAGAAGTGTCTTCTTACAGCATTAAAGCAGTACCTCGTCCTGTCAACATCACATCAGCACCACTTTCCCCAATTACTCAGGTAAGCCCACACACGAGAGTCAGGCCCTCGTTCCTTTCTTAGGTTTCCGCGCTTGCTTTCCCCAAACTTTCCATTAAAGCAGGTCTGTCCAATTTCTGGTTTTCAAGAAAAAATAAGAGCCCAAGTCAACAAGGGGGTAACAAGTGCAAATTGGGGTTAAGTGCCGTGCCCGAGGGCATGGCTGCACTTCAAGTCCATCCCCTTAAATCCACCGTGGGCAATTCACTCTGCAATGCGAACGCTAACTAGCACCTTCTGCACCCCCCACACACTTCCGTTCCAGTGACCCAGGTGTGCTGAGGCTCACTGCGCCCTCACAGCTGTCTGAGGATTTCATTCACGTTCAGGTTTGATCTAACAGTAACAGACACGAAACAGTGCTTCAGTTGAAGAGTGCCTTGAAGAAAACAGAGCAAGAGAGAGAGAGAGAGACCGTACTAACCTTGAAGCCAAACTGATGATGAGGCAGCAGTCCAGTGTTAGCAGAAATAAGCGAAGGGAGAAAAGAAGAGGAAGGGAAGAAGAACAAGACAAAGCACATGTAGAATTAGCATTTGTTATGGGCAGCAAATCTGAGATATAAAGTGACAACAGATTAATACAGAAGCAGAGGTGCAGTCAGAGTTCACAAACAGATCTGAAGAAAACAAAAGGAAAACTGCACACATCCTTCACTGTGAAAGACAAAGACCAATAAGACACTGGAGTATTTGCATGCAGAGAGACATCAGTCTAGAAGTCTTACAGGGGACAGGTTTGGATACTGTTCCTCGACTTATCTGTGGAGCCCACCAACCCATACACTGCGAAACAAGACCTCCAAGTCTGAAAGCCTGTGATAAAACGAGCCGTTCTGATTCTACTCCGCTTCTGACGTCAAGAGCAGAGACTTTAGAATTGCCCCGCCCCCTCGTCTGAGTCTGTCCAATCACAGCGCTGGACCTGCGTTTATGTGAGCGCTCAAAGACAAGGTGAACCAAAGCAAAACAGACACAATGAGGAAACGAGAACAGAGAAGAAAGAGAACCGAGCGAAAACAGCTAAAAAAACAGAGCTTCTCCAACTCGCTACTCACTGCTGTGCGCTCAGGGTCAGGGTGAACAGCGAGTGGCTCATTAATATTAAAGCGGCTGTTATGAACAGGGCTGTTTAGAGAAGGGGTGTGGGGGGTGGGTGCGCTGCTGTGGGGTTTGATCCTTGTGATATTTTACTCAGTGTTTACTTTTGGGAAAAAAGGGACAAATGTGTCCCTTTCAAAAAGTTGTGTTACGTTTATCTGTAACGCAAATTCATATAGATTCGGTGCAAATAAAACAGCAAAGAACAGTTCACTCAAAGGTTCTCCGGTTCCGGTTTTGGCACTTATTTTATTTTATATATAGAACATCTTTCTTTATTTGGATTTACACTGTATTCCTCATTCACATGCTCCGAGCTGCTCTGCCAGATTCGGCTGGATCTTTCGCCGCACACATCCTCTCTAACCTCAGCATTTCAAATGCAATCCTCAGTAATTGCCATCGCATTTGCAAATAAATATTCCAATGCCGCAATTCAACCTATGCTCCCTTCATGGGTCTTTGAAGGAATATTTGAAACAGGGCTGCCTCTGCGCCACTGATCTGCCGCCAGAGGACTTTTACTTTTCCCTTTCTCTCGTTCACATACAGCCACACGCACACACACACACAGAGAGAGAGAGAGATGGGGTAATCCTGACTGAGAACACGAGCTGCACTCCTTTAGAACAACAGCACACAACAACAGCTTCCATCTGCCACCCTCGTCTTGATTACAGGCACAAGACGCAAACGGATGGAGAACTGTCACAATAACTTTGCGTCAAAACCCGTGCGGAAAAGTCAAACTCCGCGGTGCCAGGGCGCTCTGACAGTGCCATCTAAAACAATGGGAGGCTTTTGAGGGAGCGGAACCTTCTGTG
This sequence comes from Hoplias malabaricus, assembly GCF_029633855.1. Classification (NCBI taxonomy): domain Eukaryota; kingdom Metazoa; phylum Chordata; class Actinopteri; order Characiformes; family Erythrinidae; genus Hoplias; species Hoplias malabaricus. The sequence continues at coordinate 70,002,804 of NC_089803.1, forward strand.
CGCTTCTCAGAGCATACCGCATGCCGGCGGTAATTAGCTCTGGTTCCAAGTGCTCCGGTTCTTAACTGCCAGTGTTTATTTCCGAACCCCTTGTTTCCATCCTCGCGGATGATGTATAGAGTCGAGCATTTCAAATGTAATCCTTTGTTCCTAAATCTGGCGATAGAGAAGGAGACAGAGACGACTGCTTGACTTCATTTCACCGAGTCACTTCACATCCATCCAAAGGCACTTCTGCGGGCCTTGCCGTCTGAGGAGTCCCAGCGAAGAAGAAGCAGGGATTAAATGAATGGAGTGACATCTAGCTGTGGCCCTGAAGTCCAAGTCCCAGGCTGAGGAAGCCTCGGTCGTTGCAGGAGACGAATTTAACATTTTAAAGATATTTCTACAACACATCCAGCACCTAATGTTTAATAAATCGGAATATAATTCACGTTTGCCAGTGCCTACCAATATGTTTCATGATGTTTTTCTGTTTCAGCAGGGTTTTCGGTGTTTGCCTCTGTAAATCATACAGACACAGATCCGCGGCTGGTGATTTTCCAGGTCCGTCAGCCGCCGCATTCCTGTCAAAGTAGGTGGTACTTGGCAGCGCTGCAAAATCCATTACACCGTGTAGGAGTTTGGCGATCCCGAAGGTGCTAGCTCCAACGCGAGGGATGTTCACAAGTCGTTTCTTTTGCGAGTTCAATTCAAATCTCGAGGCTGGGGTGTGAATTAAGTCTTGATCGTTTTAATTGCTGTAGGAAGTGCAGCTTGTACAATTAAGCACTTACTAAAACGTGAGGTTTTGACACTCGTTCAAATAAAGAGCAAGACGTTATAGAAAAAGCCTAACCTTAACCCTAATGACATATGAACAGGTTCCTACATCAGTGCATTCGTAGCATGAATAAACAAGTTTTAAAGCATTTTTGTGTGATGAATAACTGTAATTCAGTATTTAAATATTCTCCTGCTTTTTGATCAGACTGCTGTGTGGCATTAAACATGACATTTTACTCAACAAAATATTAAATATTAATCCACTTCATTCACAAAGACTGACATCAAAATCCCCATTCTGTAAATCGTCTAAAACAAAACTCCCACGTACTTTTGGATAAAAAAGTATCCCCAGGAATAGTGCTGCGCCACAGTGGTGCAGACGGTAGTTGTCGCGTGTAGTGTGGTGTGTTCTCTCTGTGTCTGCGTGGGTTTCCTCCGGGTGACTGTCTGTGAGGAGTGTGGTGTGTTCTCCCTGTGTCTGCGTGGGTTTCCTCCGGGTGACTGTCTGTGAGGAGTGTGGTGTGTTCTCCCTGTGTCTGCGTGGGTTTCCTCCGGGTGACTGTCTGTGAGGAGTGTGGTGTGTTCTCCCTGTGTCTGCATGGGTTTCCTCTGGGTGACTGTCTGTGAGGAGTGTGGTGTGTTCTCCCTGTGTCTGCGTGGGTTTCCTCCGGGTGCTCCGGTTTCCTCCCACAGTCCAAAAACACACGTTGGTAGGTGGATTGGCGACTCAAAAAGTGTCCGTAGGTGTGAGTGTGTGAGTGAATGTGTGAGTGTGTGTTTTGCCCTGTGAAGGACTAGCGCCACCTCCAGGGTGTATTCCTGCCTTGCGCCCAATGATTCCAGGTAGGCTCTGGACCCACCCACCCTGAACTGGATAAGGGTTACAGATAATGAATGAATGAATGAATTATCCCCAAGAACAGAACAAATCATTGGAAACTTTTCTCACTCTGCATTTTTAAACTACTACTTTTTATTTTTTCCTCATGAAATGAGAATTCTGATTACTATTTAAAATACACTATTAAAATCACTATTTAAAAGCCCATTTGTGGAAAAGTTGGGAGATTTTTTTTTAACAACCACATAAAAATTCCAATGCTGTCACTGACCCAACTGGGCTGACGCCTGCAACACATGCCAAAAAAATAGAGACTAAGGCATAAGAAAAAATTATTTTTCAACTTTTAAACAAACTATTTTCAAATGTTCCCCTGTAAAGTGGATAAAACGGTAACTGGTGAACTCATCACAGCAGGGTATAAAAGGAGCATCCACCAAAAGGCTCAGTCTTTGCAAGTACAGCTGGAGCTGTCTCACTACTTTGAGCCAAATTTCATGAGAGAACTGTCAGTCTCAGGCCTTGGAGGTCAAGGACGGACATCACTAGTGAACGAGTATGACCTTCGAGCCCTCAGACAACACTGCATGAGAAACTCTGATGCTACTTTGATTAACAGAGCCACTTGGACAAGTGAATGCTTGTCAAAAGTGGTATCACTAAATACAACCTGAAACCCTGTTACAAGGAGAAAACCAAACAACTGTCTGCAGAAACACTACGCAGAGTTCTCTGTCGCCCGCGCTCCCCTCGGATGGTCCATACGACAGTGGAATCATGTGCTGTTGTCGTTTGAGCTTAATTTAAGGACAAACAGTTGCTGAGTTCTCTTCATGAAAAGTGTGTGGAGGAACCACTGCTGCCATCAAGGTCATGTCTTTTCCCGGGAAGTACATGGTTATTTCAGCAGCACAATTCCAGTCCTCATTCTGCATGTGTTACCACAGTGTGGATTCATAGACTTGGAGTGCTTGACTCCAAGCACTTGCTTGCGGTCCACACCTGACTCCTATTGTCATCAGGAAGAGGAGTATCACACAGAGGCGACAGCAGGCTGTTGAGAAAATGAAGTGTTTTATGGAACGGGCAAAAATTCTTCTTTCAAAACTGCAGCAGTTTGTCTCCTCACTTCCCAAAGGCTTAAACAGGGTAAAAAAATTAAAAGTGATGTAGCACATTGGGAAACATGCACCTGTCGCAATGCTGTTTTTTTTTTTTTTTTTTTTAAATATGGTTATATTTACAAAACACAATGGGGTTTTCAATGTCACTATTGGAACTCTTTGTGCTTTAGATGCACAGATTCCTGTTTATTGCATCCTCTTCTGAGTAGGTTGGAGGCTGTGTGAAATAGCACGTGAGCTGGTATGAAGCAGCAGGGTTGGATCCTCACACTCATCCAGCATGCACTCACAGCATGCGGAGTGTCCCTGCAGGCACAAAATGCGCATCATTATCAAGAGTTCTGAGGAGAGAAGATACTCGGCAAAACCAGCCCACGCTGTGATTCCGAGAGGTCATAAACTGAGCTGCGCAGCATGGGCTGCGGTGCGTTTAGAAGATCAGACAATTAGCCATCCTCTATGCCAGGCCTGTAGAACAGCTTCTAGACCGGGCAAAACATACAAAACGTGACATCACAACAACACAAAGGCATTCTCGGGGTACACGCGATCTCTCAATCCAACATAATCCTGTACCAAAAACTACCGAGCAAGTCCGAAGATGACTTTTTAGACGCTGGTTGTGATGATGGCCTACCGTTGTTGATTTTCTAGGCAGCTTTTGACAAGCTCTCTGCAGCTGAGAGGCCTGGCCCTTGCATTGGAAGCTGTTTTACAAGCACGTGATCTAGAAGGAGTGTAAAGAGAGATGTTTCTTCCCTCGCCAACGTGTTTTTTGGTCTGTAATGAACTGCATTTTGTTTCGGACCTGGTTCTGAGTTCCCCTACCGAGCATCTGTCTTTACAGTTAATGTCTCATGTCCAAACCCTTGAAACAACTTTGACTAACACTGCTTCAGAATGCAATGCTACTGACACATCCTTGGCATTTAGTGTAGCACTAGGGGCAGTAACCACACAACACACAGAGAGCAGCTGGCATCCATCCCAGGGCCTGGAGAGCATCACTCAAGAGCACCGAAGCCATGGATGTCGAGGGAGGACACATAGCTCTACCCCCAGTTGAGGGAATCGAACCAACAACCTTTCAGTCCCAAGCCTGCTTCTCTAATCTTTGGGCCACGGCGTCCCCCACGGTGGAAAAGTACTACATAGTGGAACGGGGTAGTTGACAGTGAGGGAAAATATTACACAGCTGCACCACTTTAGATCCCCTCAAGCATCATCCATCCCTGGCAGACATTGATCTCGTTGGTGAGGTGCGGGGAGAGGTTGGATGCCTGAATGTGTGATTGAGCTGGAGAGTGAGGGAGTGCTAGTGTGAGTAAATGAAAGAGTGAGGGCCGGGAGAAGTGTGAAAGTGGTGCAGTCTAGTGCATGCCACTCACTTGCCCAGGTTGTCCCACCACACTAGCCCCCCCCATTGGTTGTGGCACAGGGCCTGTCACCTGTTGAGGCTGGGAAGCGTGCCACGAAGACACAGGGGGTGGCTGTCTGGTAGTGGGAGTCACACACACACACACACACACACACGTACGTACAGGCACAATGGCCAACGATTGCAGAGGGGCGATAAAATAGACGGCACACTCGATGGAAGATGCACAAACATACAGAAAAGGTTTCAAGAAAATAATAAGTTATGAGATTAAGCCATTACACAACAGTCAAACCAAAGCAAAACCCACAAGACACAAAGGCAAGAGAGTATCATAAGAGAACAGGAGGAAAATACAAATCACCACAATCACTGCATTGGTGAGACATTGCTCTCACATACAAATGTCAGGCAATGTTTTATTGAGGTCTGGACATATGTAAGAAAACTTCCCAGAGGATGTTGTCCACTAACCCCCTTCCACTCAAAAATATCAAGCTACTTGCTGATTTATGGTTAAATTAGGCATGTGTCAGAGGACCGTTCCTGTACATTCCCTTAGAAAGCTGCGTGCAATCGTGTACCTCTCCAGCTCATTGATCTTGCGGTCCTTGTCATTCTTCTCGTTCTCCATCTCCCGGAGGATCTCCAGCAGTCGATCCACTTCAGCCTGGGCCTTCCCAGCATCCTCTCTGTGGCGTGCCACCTCCTGCTCGAGTGTCTTGATGCGCTCGGACAGCTCTGTGTTCGCCTGAGCCTCTATAGCCGCTGTCTGAGCCTAAACATAAAATAACAGGGTTCAGAGATCAACAACACGGGCACCGTCACGTCATAACAGCCTCCGCTTTATAACCCGAGCACAGGAAAGGAAGGGGTTAATAATGCAGTGCCAGTCAAATGTTTGGACACTTACTCATTCAATGGTTTTTCAATGTTGTAAATGAATGTGGAAGACACTATGAAGAAACACCAGACTATGTTTTACACTTTAGACTCTTCACAGTAGCCCCCTGTTGCTTTGACGACAGCTTCACACACTCTCTCCGTTCTCTCAGTCGGCTTCATGAGGTCGTCACCTGGAACGGTTTTCAGTGAACAGCCGTGGCCTCGTCGAGAGTTAATCTGTAGAACCGCTCCCTTCTGAATGTGTCTGAGACTGTAACTGGGGTTGTACAGAGGTAGGGTCTGGTACACAGCTCTATACAGTGACTAGCTCTACTCCACCAATCACTGATGAGGAGATGTGTCCAAACCTTTGACTGGCAGTGTTTATATTCTTCAAAGCTGAGCACAGGGCGTCTGGGGTCCCTCCGTGTCTTAGTTTTCTAATAAGCACTGACTCTAATTAATCAGTATCTGTATGATTTATCTATAATCAATATGAGGTATTTAGTTCTGTTTGAATGAACCGTATATGATTTTTATTTGTACGTTATTGGGAAGGTTTACTATTTTCGTAGCCAAACAACATCAGGCAACCAGCTGAAAATTAGCTTTCCGTAACTTGGGTAGATTCAATTAATCAATCAATCAATTAATCAATCTGCAAAAAAGAAATGTTAAAGGCTAAGCACCACTTAATGGAGCTCCATGAATATTCCACATTATTGTAGTTACTGACAGATATAAGTATGAATTAAAATGAAAATAGCTGCTTAATTTACTTTAAAACTGACAATTGTATTAAATTGACGGAAAAACCCGAGCTCTCTACGGAAATTCTCGAACGCGACCGTGACGTCACTGGTGGACAACAGCTGAACAACGCCGTGGTAAAACACCGTTATGACTGACTGTTATGACAGTATCTAGCTAAATAACCAACATTATTCATGACAATAGCCTAGCAATAAGCTACACTCAAATGTAGAGGCACCGTTATTCTTGTAAATGTGATCGAAGTCGAACTCGAATTCATCCGACACTATAAACCTCCGTAATGCAGCTACGTAGCCGAGTATAATCTGAGCCACCGAGTTTAGCGAGTCAAGCTAACGTTAACTAACACCAACTAAAACAGGCGAAGTGAGTGTCCTTACCCTGTTTACCTCCATGTTACAGAGGCTCTTGAACACCTTTCGTTGGTGTCCTTACATGCCCATATTGTTGGAAAAGCGCCAGTGAAATGAGCTACAGATAACGGAGTGAGCGGAGGGTCCTTTCCAAAGTGCCCGTTTAAAGTGGACAAATTTAGTCCATTTTCTGGATATTTTGGGATCTTTGGGCCATTTGTTCACAGATGTCCCACTGTACATTGAATGATTGCAGCCAAAAACAACACACCTTTTCCTCATTTTGCATTAAATTAAGTGCAGCTTCTAGAGTTGTTGTCCACCATCTACGTCACAGGCAAGACGCCTATTAGAGTTTCCCAACACCGCTGGGGGGGGGGGACCAACGGTCTTTTAAACCTTATTCCTTCAATTAGTAAGAAATAACATGTTTTCTGACTCTCAATAAACACAAGTTAGGAACTCAAACTCCACTGTATTTATTTGTTTGACACTTTCATAGAGCTGCTGCTTAGCCTTTGAGGCTGCAGTCTGACCAAACCCAGACATGTTAAGACACTGTGACCCGAGGCCGTGATTAGTACTACGCTACATCAAACCTAGTTCCAAACCACAAATATTTAATGAGACACTGACAGATGTGTCCAGCTAAATGTGACTCTAAAAGTTAATAAAAGGTAAAAGCTATTAATCTTCCTGCACGTCATTTGACCTCCTACGCTTTGTCTCTAAAAGAGCAAGTGTGTGAAGACTCCGAAAGACTCCAAACCTGATGAATGCACAAAACGATTTAACTTCTTTAAATTTGTGCCAGTGGAAAGTGTAAAACGAAACTGGGGCTTTGTGATTATTGGCACGTTTCTGTGTTGTTTACTATGAGCTATAGCTGCGCTGTCTGTTACCTAGCGGCAGAGACGGTCTTGTCTCTGGTTTGTTAGACTTTAGCCGGCGCTGGCTTCCTTCCTTGGAGTCAATGGATAAGAAAGAGACCAAAATTCAAGACATAAGCTCTTCACTGTCCTCTGGTTCAGTCTGAAGTTGAGGGCAAGGAGAGGACGGACTATATACAGGGGACTAGACCATCTCAGGGCATCACACACTCACACCTGGGGACAGCATCACACACTCACCCAGTCACGCACCCTGTTACACACACACACACACACACACACACACCCTGTTACACACACACACACCCTGTTACACACACACAATCACAGACACCCCTATGGACAGTTTCACCCACTCACCTCACACACACACCCCCTGTTATATACACACACACACACCCCTATAGACAGTTTGACCCACTTACTTCACACACACACACACACACACACACACACCGTTGCACGCACACACACACACCCCTATAGACAGTTTCACCCACTCACTTCACACACACACACACACACCTACAGACAGTTTCACCTACTCAAAGAGTCACTCACCTCAAATACACACCTTGTTACACACACATACACACACACCCTTATGGACAGCTTCACTCACTCCCCACACATACACACACCCACCTTTAGACAGTTTCATGCACTCACACACACACACACACACACACACACACACACACACCTGGGGACAGCTTCACACACTCCCCCAGTCACTCACCCTGTTACACACACACGCAACAATTTCACTCACTCACCTCCTTCACACACACACAACCTGTTACACACAGACACCCCTATAGAACGTTTCACCCACTTACCTCACACACACACACCCTGTTACACACACACACACACACACACCTATAGACACACCCCCATGCAGACACTCACACACTACACCTACCAACACGTGTGTTTGAACTGTGGGAAACGGACACACAGACAGTTACCCAAGGTGGGAACTGAACCCAGGACCCCGGGTTTCTCAGAAACCTCAAAATTCAAACTCTCCTTACCTTTCACTAACACTCTCACTCAGCCAGACTCCGGAGGGCTAGTGAACAACAAGTGTCTGAGTGCGGCCTGGACAGTGTCAAAGATGGGGCATGTGTGTGTGTGTGTAGGTGCCAAACGCCCACTTGCACCTGCAGCCTCTGTGTCACCTCGCCCATTGCGTCACAACCGGCCGAGTGTATTTAGACAAATGGTGTGTGCCAGTGCCCAGTGGAAACACAATTACGTTGATGTCATCACATTAATTAAGAACTCCTTCAGCAATTACAGTCTGATACAAAAATAAAGCACTGTGTGGTGGAGTCTAATAAAAGCTGCAGTGTCCTTGCCCCATTAATATGGCTGCACTTACAAACCCAAACAGGGCACATGCCAAGCGCCGCACTAATACATTACACAGACTGTGTGGCTATCATCAAGACCATTTGGCTCCCGCACAACATGACAGTCCCCTAACAGCACACACAGACGAGACGTGGCATGCAGCTGATTCATGTGCCGTTGGGAGGTGAGGCAAGGCAAAGACACTCATGATTTTCGCTCTAATTTAAGGTCACTAGTTTCAAACATGGGCGGCACGGTGGTGCAAGAGGTAGGTGTCGCAGTCACACAGGTTGTGGGTTTGAGTCCCACTCCGGGTGACTGTCTGTGAGGAGTGTGGTGTGTTCTCCCTGTGTCTGCGTGGGTTTCCTCCGGGTGACTGTCTGTGAGGAGTGTGGTGTGTTCTCCCTGTGTCTGCGTGGGTTTCCTCCGTACTGAGCCAGACGCAGCAACGACAGAGGCTCTGTTCTCACTGTTAGAGGTCAGTGAAGCTGCCTGCTGACGTTCATCCACTTGGCCAATGTTTGAAGGTAGTAAAGATGTATACTTTGCTGCCTTACATTTCCCTTAATGTTGTGTGTCAGCAGTCGGCAGCTCTCGTCAGAAGAAAACAGCAACAATCACCAGTTAGATTTATCTTTATATATAATTTCTAAGCGGAAACACAGACAATTCCTTCCATTATACAGCGGTTATAATTATTCAGAGGAGTGAATGTTATCGTCTCAGTGTCCCTCTTCACCTCAACATCTTAAGGCATTGCTGCCTTTGAGGCATGTCTCTGAGATTCGGTCACAGGCACCTTCGTTCCAAAACGCTGCCTTCCGAGACAGCTTGAGCAGCAAGGCACCGAGGCTGCCGACTTCTGTTCTGGACACGGGCGAAAAGTGACTGACACAAGGCCCGGACTTTGCTGCTTGGCAGGGCACGGCTTGTACAGGCAGAGAATAGTGCACTGTCACTGAGCAGAGCACACTGCAACTCAAACAGCACTGCGCAGGAACGTCTGGGCTCCGGGTGGCCACAGCAGGCCTCGGCCTCTTCGGGCTGGCACGCTGTGAAAGGGGCCTGTTCTGTTTTATTGGGGGGATATTATTTGAAGGTGACGTTTAGGCCCCTCTAATTTGCTTTTTTAATGTCTCAGGCCTGAGGTTGAGGAGGTTTCCACGTAGACCGCCAAGAGCACGTCGTCTGCGGGGGAGGACTTTGACACAAGCCAGGGTGTGTGCGTGTGTGTAGCCAGGAACAGAAATGATATACCTGACACATGAAAATGTACTAACTACCTATAACTGCACAGCTATCATCAAGATGATTTGGCTGTGTGTCGACAGAGAGAGAGAGACAGGAAGGGCCATTAATTTTAGGCATGGCAAAACAAAATGGCGTCAAGAACAAGGCAAGGCACTAGTGTACTTGCACGCACACACACACATCACCAACAAACACACACCAGAAGCAAAGCACCATGGACAAGAAAGGAAAAAGTGATCACGTCCATCTGGCCTCGTCATTTCCCCTCGGGGGAAGCCCCAGCGGCATTTTAAGGGCCTTTCCATTATTTTATTAGCTCCAGCGAATTTGGTAGATGAAGCCTCAGAGGGCCAGGGGATCGCGTGAACACAAGGGTCGTCTTAAGCAGAAAAACCTGCCCAGAAATCATTGAGGCCTGACGTAATTCCTTATTCAAACCCCCAAAGCTGGTGAGTAGAAACTTATATAAGAAGGGATTCATTAGCATTTAAATGAACCACATTCAATTCAACTGAATCTTTACATATAAATATACACATGATTTAAAAGAGACATAAATGTTCGGTGCATGTGCACAATAATCTGGAGCCCACCAACCCACACACTGTGAAACAAGACCACCCCCAAGCCGTTCTTATTCTGCTTCAGAGTTGCCCCACCCCCTCGTCCCAGTCTGTCCAATCACAGCGCTGGACCCGCGTTTATGTGAGAGAGCAAAGACGAGATCTACACATCCACAGTGACTAAGGCTTTGAGAGGAGCTGGGCAGAGGAACACTGAGGACACGTGACCAGGTCACGCAGGGTAAAGTGTTGGGAGCCTGGTGTGCCTGTCTGCTTCTATTTATTGAGCAGCTCCGTGAGGTGTGGGTTCCAAGCGCCGGGCCCACACCCTGCTGCACGCCGTCCACTCACACGGGACCAGCCAGAGCCCCGGCCGCCACCACGTCTCGTCCAATCACAGCAGACACCCACGGCGCTGTCAGCGAGTTATCACTTACACGCTTTTTATACGAGACCCTGTGTGAACAGGCGATGCACACGGCCAACAACTTCATTGCTCTTGGAGCAGAGGATGGTGTCTGGGTTTTTACGGATGAAGCCATGAGAAAAGAACTGAGGGCAGATCAGAGAGAAAAGTGTTCACGATACAACACCGCACCGGCTGAATTTCCCACGGATTCATGTTTCTGCTAAAGCTGAGAAGTGAATTAACAGCGAAAACATACTCTCCTTTAGACATTTCAGGCTGAACCCTTACACAAGGGGAGTCTATTACTCTCAATTAGTCTCAGTTTGTGAGGAACACCTACCTGTAGCAGCAGTGACCAGCCATTTTATTAGAAACACCAACCACCAACCAGTGTTTAGACTTTTAAACACGTCCATGTCATACTTAACTCTCTCAAAAATAGATAACGGTGCAGTAGAAGTACATTATTGTTTGTATATATTAGTGGTTTTAAAGTGCAGTTGTGTTCCCTGAAGTTATATTACATTCCCTTCTTCACCTTTCATTATACGACTGTAAAATAAAAGAACAACAGAAATAAAAGAGAAAAAAGAAAAGTCCTCGAGGTGAAATGAAGCCTATGAAATCAACACTTTAAAGGCTAAGCAGCAGCTCTATGAAAGTGTCAAACAAATAAATACAGTGGAGTTTGAGTTCCTAACTTGTGTTTATTGAGAGTCAGAAAACATGTTATTTCTTACTAATTGAAGGAATAAGGTTTAAAAGACCGTTGGTCCCCGCCCCCCCCCCCCGCGGTGTTGGGAAACTCTAATAGGCGTCTTGCCTGTGACGTAGATGGTGGACAACACTCTAGTAGCTGCACTTAATTTAATGCAGAATGAGGAAAAGGTGTGTTGTTTTTGGCTGCAAGCATTCAATGTACAGTGGGACATCTGTGAACAAATGGCCCAAAGATCCCAAAATATCCAGAAAATGGACTAAATTTGTCCACTTTAAACGGACACTTTGGAAAGGACCGTCCGCTCACTCCGTTATCTGTAGCTCATTTCACTGGCACTTTTCCAACAATATGGGCATGTAAGGACACCAACGAAAGGTGTTCAAGAGCCTCTGTAACATGGAGGTAAACAGGGTAAGGACACTCACTTCGCCTGTTTTAGTTGGTGTTAGTTAACGTTAGCTTGACTCGCTAAACTCGGTGCTCAGATTATACTCGGCTACGTAGCTGCATTACGGAGGTTTATAGTGTCGGATGAATTCCAGTTCGACTTCGATCACATTTACAAGAATAACGGTACCTCTACATTTGAGTTTAGCTTATTGCTAGGCTATTGTCATGAATAATGTTGGTTATTTAGCTAGATACTGTCATAACAGTCAGTCATAACGGTGTTTTACCGCGGCGTTGTTCAGCTGTTGTCCACCAGTGACGTCGCGTTCGAGAATTTCCTTAGAGAGCTCGGGTTTTTCCGTCAATTTAATAAAATTGTCAGTTTTAAAGCAAAGTAAGCTGCTATTTTCATTTTAATTCATACTTATATCTGTCAGTAACTACAATAATGTGAAATATTCATGGAGGTCCATTAAGTGGTGCTTAGCCTTTAAAATTTACAATTATTATAGAATAAAGCCCATATGTTCCCTAACTGAACGTACTGAATATGTGACCGTGTGGAAGATGAATCCTGAGTGAATAAGTCGTCAGAGCTGTGGCTGTGAATTTCCAAACACTGTCTCAAACACGGATGCAGACATCCAGGGTTTCTGACATCACACACACAAGAAGCAAATACGGTCAACTTGCAGGTGGAGTTCACAAGCTGCAAATGAGTGGTGGAGGTGTGGGTGGAGATAGAGGCGGAGACTAATTGACTATTCATAGATAGGTGAAGAGTTACATCTAAGACACTTTTAAGGCATTGGGAGGTTTTAATTCCTGGGAATAACTTCTACTTCGTCTGTAACACTGAACAAGGAAGAGGTTTTAAAGACTTAATTGATGACAGAAGGTCTCTGCAGGTGAAATTTACCTGTTTACAATCACTGACTCCTTATAACTGGATGCCCACAATATACTTAAGCAATAATACCCTCAAAGCTGGTGCTACAAGGTGAGATGTTGGCACAGGTGCACTGCAGTAGAGGATCAGTTCACTGGTGCTAATATCTCAAGTTACAGTACGAACCTCGAGTGTATTATTGTGGTTTATAGTTAGGTTTTGAGATAAAGAAAAGAGAAGAAAATGACTGAAAAACATCACCATTGACCTACTGCTGGAATCATCATCTTCCCACAGAACCACTATCGGATGGATATTAATGGCAGGTGTTTAATTAAACGGCCAATGAACGTAGACGCAGAGCAGTGGCCAGAAACCATCCAAAGCAGACGTGAGTAAAGCAGCAAAAACAGATGCACAGTTGAAAGGCCACATCACAGCACACTGCTCAAAAATGAAACACAAGTTCAAGATCAGATCACTCTGAGCCTTTAAAACAAGGACGGCGCTCATGCGTGAAGGCCTCAAACACCCTCTCCCCATCTCTCTCTGCACTCACACACAGAACGAACTTCACATAAGCCGTGAGCACATGCAAGAAAAGCCCACAAGCCACGCGCATTCGTCGATCCCTTCGCAGCCACACGCGCAGAGCTAAGGAAGGTGCACTTACAAGACTGGAGAGATGACCTGACATGTGCTCAGGGTGCTTTAGGGAAAACAAAGAAGGTGGGGAAGAGTTGGGAGGGGGGAGGAGGAGGAGGAGGAGTCCAGAACGTGACGATCAAAAAAGTAAGTTAACATTATTTAGGTGTGAGAACGGAAAAGAGGACAGAGAGAGCAGACAGCGTGAAAACGAGATGAGGTGTGAGAAGGGAAACCAAAACAGAGACTGAACTGAGATGATAATGTCATTTGAAAGAGCACACACTGACATCACAGTGTCTCAACTGTGGACCTCTAATGGAGTGATGGGAATGGATGTGCAGCGTGGGTGACAGTGAACTGCTAGAAAAGGGGACACAGTGTAGTAGAAACACAGCAGGACAACTGTCAACACCTGCCTGCTCCCTCCTCATCAGCAGAGAGGGGTTGGTAATTAGCCGCTCGGGTGAGCTAATCGGCTCAGATGTCTGATCCCTCACTCACCTTCTTGAGCTGGTTCTCCAGTTTGATGCATTCCTCTTTCTTCTGCTCAAGAGCAATCTCCAGAGTCTTGAGCTTGGAGTCCTTCTTCAACCCAGAGGAGGCCAGGGAGGAGGCATGCTCCTTTATATCCAGGAGAGAGGTCTGCGAGAGAGAGCAGAGAGAAAGGAAGGGAACAAGGGAAGAGAGATAAGTCACAAATCGTTAAGCTCTTTAGATTTTCTAAGAGATAATAAGTTAGTAAACTAACGTATCATCTACAAAGTGCAAAATTAAATGAGGAAATTAAATAAATCGGGAGGGAGGAAGAGAGAGAGAGAGAGAGAGAGAGAGAAGAGAGGAGTGAGTGAGAGAGAGAGACATCGAGAGAGAAAAGAGGGAGAGAGAGAGAGAGAAGGGAGGGAGGGGGAGAGAGAGAGAGAGAAAAAGAGAAGAGAGAGGAGGGAGTGAGAGAGAAGAGAGAGAGTGAGAGAAGAGAGAGAGAGAGAGAGAGAGGGAGAGGAGGGAGGGTGAGTGAGTGAGAAAAAGAGAGAGGGAGAGAGAGAGAGCGAGAGCATTAGACAAAGAGAGAGAGAGAGGGGAGGTAGAGAGTGAGACAGAGGGAGAGAGAGAGAGAGAGAGTGAGAGAGAAGAGAGGGAGAGAGAAAGAGAGATTTGTTTACATTTATTTTAGTGTAATATTTCTATTTATTTATAAAGTTTAACATGGAAAGAAAAAGAAAACATTCAATATCAATTGAAGCATAACTTTTTTTTTTTTTTTTTTAAGAATACTCCTCACCAATCATTTGTTGTCAATTTTTCCAATCCATTACAAGGACCTCCCAGGTACACACTACGTAGTCTCAAATTGCCAGACTACGTACTGCAGAAAAAAGAAGAATCTGACCAATCACAAGTCTGCTATTTTGGCATGACGTGCAGGAGGAGGCAGACGGCTAATCAGAACACAACCGGCAGAATCCTAATAGCGAGGCCAACTCAATGCACTGAAAGCCTCAGACTCTCCGTCGGCTTCTGGGAATCTGTGCCTGAGACTTTACACGATGCCCCTAAGCTGGAAGGGCGAGAAACACCGTCTCTCTATTGGCCTCAATTGAAATTGCCGCTTGGCAGCTCAACACGCTTGGAGGAGAACGCTAACTGACCAGATTTCCACGTCATTCAATAGACACCCACACATTGGCTGGCACCGTGCTCGTGTGATGCGGAGAGGAGGCAATCCAACACACCCAGGACTAAAGAGAGTTCTGTGCTGACTTCGACGATCCCCCGATGATCATTCCAAGGCAATCAGCAAATAAACATCCCCTTAATCAGACCAGTAGCTTCCTAACATCTGAATAAATATTTAATTCACAAAGGAAATCATTTCGATTTTTTAATATAATAGTTTATAAAAAACTATAATATTACAATCAGCACCTGTTCCTTTAAATGATAATGAGCCGCTCGCAGTTCACACCGACCCCGAGCGCACAGCAGTGAGGAGCGAGGACTTTTTAGCCGTTTTCGCTCAGTTCTCTTTCTTCTCCGTTCTCGTTTTCTCTGTTTTTACTCAGTGTGTTGAGTCTGTTTTGCTGCATTTAACCTAGTTTTTGCGCTCTCACATAGAAGCGGGTCCAGCGCTGTGATTGGACAGACTCAGACGAGGGGGCGGGGCCATTCTAAAGTGTCTGCACCTGACGTGGCGTTGTTTCTTTTTCACTGTGTCCTTAGTGTGTTTTTATGGTGTTCCCACATAAGGAATGAACTTCAAACTCTCAACACTGGAGCATTTTTTAAATAACGTTCGTACGGGACGTCATACGGTGTCATGTTTAACTTGAAGAGCTTGAAGTGAGTGTGTTTTTAATGACACAGGTCTGCAGTTTGCACAAATCTAACAGCGGAGATATGAGCTTCCATTTACTTGAATAGCTCAGCTCCAGCACAACTCTGAGCACCAAACATGTCTCGGCTGATTGACCATGTTTGGAGAAAGGGGAAATTGTGCTAATTTGAGTTTTCAGCAAAGCGCTACTTGAATATTCAAGACAAAGAGCACTGACCGACTCCCAACGCGGAGGAGCACGGGGCCAGGGATGTAAATCAAACCCAGCAGATCAGCTGAAAGGCCGTGCTAACGTCATGGCTGCAATCCCTCATCACAACGAAACAAAGTAAGCTCAAACATGTGTAAACACGCAGCCTGAAACCTCCGACAGCTGCCTCTCTGTCACACCACATACACTGTGACCTACAGGCCCCTGGCACAAAAAGCAGTGGAGAATATAACGGGCAGCTATTGGATAAAGTGGACATGACACACTCTGCTGGACCCTATTAAATGGAAGTGTGTAACAACCTCGGTGTAAATCACACTACTATAAATCCAGCCCTGAGCCCAGGAGGTCAGTTCTGCCCATACGCTGTGCATGGGTTCTCCAGTGTTTCAGATTCAGGGCAAAAGCTACAGTCTCCCATCCGTGAAGCCTTTCCTGCCGTTTCTGTTTTCAGTCGGAGAGCCCCGCAATTTCACACTCCACTGCTGCCCATGTACCAAAATACATGCTTAATGTTCGGACGGCGAAGTGCATTCCCGAAGCCCTGCGCTGGTAAAGAAAGAGGAGCAAGGAACCTGTGTGTGTGAGTGAGAGCGGTGCTGAGAAAATTCAGAGGAGGGGTCAGTATTCACACTTACACACTACACGTGACCAAACTGATAACATACAGCTCTGAGACTGCTACTAAAACAAGCCATTGGAAAATCAAGACCTCCCACAGAGAGAGAGAGAGAGACAGAGAGGAAAAGGAAGAGGAGGGAGTGAGGGAGAAAGAGAGAGAGAGAAAGAAGGGAGTGAGGGAGAGAGAGAGAGAAGAGGGAGTGAGGGAGAGAGAGAGAGAAAGAGGGAGCATGAGAGACAGAGAGAGAAGGGAGAGAGAGAAAGAGAGAGAGAGAGAAAAGAGTGGAGGGAGGGAGAGAGAGAGGGAGAGGAGAGGAGAGAGAGAGAAAATAACTAAATGATCAGGTAATGTCACAATTAATCAGTAAGTAATGATACGAAACACAAACTAGCATTAACTAATATTTGATTAATATATACACTGTTATACACGCAGCCCTATGGTGAATAGCTCTGCGACTCAGGGAGGAGGTGTGGCCATGGTAGCCTTGTGATTGGTCAGGGTAATAGTGACATAAGCATTACCCACTTTTAGGACTGCCCATTCTGCATTGGATGCACATGGTCTTACTGGTGCAATGTGGAGTTAATGAAGAAGGCCACCAGGCTGCTCCAATTTAGCCATGAAGCCTCCCACACTACAATGAGAGGTGTTTCACTTTCATTGTCCAACCCCTGTATGTTTAGAGAACACCTTTTACACTGTGTGTACCTTTAGTGATCAATAACGTCCCAGTTTTCCGAGAGCGCATAACACACTGACTACAGTCAAAACGGGAGACACTTGGGTTACGAAGGTCTGAGGAAGAGGAGGATGGAGTACGAGAGAATAAAGAGTGTGTGTAGCTGCAGGATAAAGACGGAGGGTGTTGATGGAAGGAGACAGGGAGGAAGATGGAGAGGGGAAGTGGTTTTGGGATGTTGCTGCTGCCTCTCTCGATGCAGACAGCGGAGAGGAATGCGGAGATCACAGAGCACAAGAATAACAGGAATAATAAACCACCCAGAGGAGAATAGATCGGCTAAGCATAGGATTCCTTTGTGTCACTGACCATGTGCGTGAGCACACACACACACACACACACACCCTTTAGAACCTGTCTTTCTTTTTAGGGCAAGGCAGAAGGGGTAGTTGGGTAAAGACAGGTTGATGAGGAGAGAGAAATAGAGAGACAGAGAGAGAGAGAGAGACAGGAGGGAGTGAGAGAGAGAAAGAGAGAGAGCATGAGAGAGAGAAAGAGAGA
>NC_089803.1:70022954-70075454 GCF_029633855.1 Hoplias malabaricus
GCTGTGTGTGTGTGTGTGTGTGGTAGAGCCTCACCTCCCGGTCCGACAGGTCTCCCTGCAGCACGCTGACTTTCTCTTTCAGGTCCTTCAGCTCCTTCTTGTTGTTTTCCAGCTCCTCGCTCTTCTCCCGTTCATCGCGGTCTCTCTGCTCCTTCAGACGATCGATGATGCGCTCCTGTACACACAACAAACACACATACAGTAACTCACACAGCCAGCAGGAAAGCCAGCAAAGTGTTTTACATCTGGAGATGGACAGTATGACTTGTAGCTGATCTCTCTATGCTCCACCAGCAAAGACACTGTGTCTCAGAGACTGTCGATGGGCCGTGCCATGATGAATCAAGGGGAAAGTTTACGTTTCAGTTACAAGTTTCAGATTTGCTTCCAGTTTGAAATGCTTGACTGTGCTCTTGTTAGCATTATGCTAACACAAATGTCGACATCCGACCGAGCTTTTATTTGAAATTATGAATGCATTATATAAGATCTGTTCCCATCTATAGTCATTAAACAGCTCAGCATGTCAGAAGAGAATGCAAACTGCCCAGATCTGTCACATCGGCTGATAGATGCCTGTGCTACCTAGCACTGAGCAGCAATGGGAAAAGAGGATCATCCTCCTTGCAAAAAAAGAGCAAGGCCATTTGTGTTCTTTAGGACTCCCGGCGTTGGATGGCTGAAGCATCCCCTGGATTTGATCCGGTGACCCACAGGGTACAGGGTCAACACGTGACCACCCGGACACTCAGGAGCCCTGATGAACAGCTGATTGATCAGTGAGATTTAGTTAATGCTTTATAGACAATTTCTACAATTGTGGGGAAACACTGTTCTTGTATTTTTTATTTTTACCTTCAGAATGCTGCAACTTTTAATGTAAAAATGTATGTTTAAGGGACAAAAGAAAAACAACTGTTTGTAAGTGGCTGAAGTTCACTGTTTGAATTAGCACAGAAATTCATTCGTAACTCTACAATGTTTAGTTTTAGCATTTTAGCATTTTCAATCTCTGTTTAATAATCTTAAACAGCCAAAAAGCGCCAATATTACACCCCTATGGAGCAGGAATAGAGCAATATCCTCATCTCAGTTCACGCTTTTCAACGTTTGGAGCCTCTCCATTGTCTAAAAACCTAAAGATGCAGTTTCTCTGCCGTGAGCAGAGAGAGACGAAGCCTAGCATGCCGGACCAATTTATTTTATATATATGTATTTTTTTGTATCCATTTACAAACACTGGGGCTTCACAAACACACATTGTTTTCCAGTGAAAACAGATTGGAGAGCAGTCAATATTTAGGAAAAATCCTAAGAATTTTATAAAAAAAAAAAAGTGTTGAAAACGTTTGAAAAGGGACAGAAATGATGCAGAATTGGTGCAGGACTGCTCTTGTTTTGTTTCACACTACACCACAAAAACCATCTACACCTCTGTTCACCACTGACAACAAATCTTCTTAGTTTCTACAAAAGTAAACAGTATATTAGCAGCAGAGCAGAGTCATGTATCTGGGACAAAATGTGTTTTATGGAAGTGAAAACTGCAAATACAGCATTCTGAAAAGCAGCGAAGACTGATTTCAACCAAACAAACGTCCACACACCAGTAAAACGCAAAGAATAAGAACGCTACAACTATAACAGTGTGCTCCGACCATGGGGAACTGACCACATTTGGCCGAGCTCACAGGATTCCCTTAGTGTGAGACAGAGAAAGTGAGAGTTTAAAAAAAAGAGGGGAAAAAAAAAAAGAGTGAATGGCCATGATTCATTAATCGCACACGTGTGTCAACTTTGGCCAGGCTCTGCAGGCGAAGCCACAACACAGTGTTTTCGGAAACTAGAACGAACTGAGAGCAGCAGAAAGGAGCCTAAATGAGTCAGAAGAGAATCTGTCCATTCCACCACAGCAGAGGCACTCAGGGGTGAAAGACCACCACGCCATACGAACACTAATAACATGCCGCAAAAAAGCCCCTCTATTATCAGAGGTGTGGGTGGGTGTGCGTGCGTGTGCGTGTGTGTGTGTGTGTGTGTGTGTGTGAAAATGAAAAAAGAGGAAAGAGAGAAATAAGAACAAATGAAATCATGCTGAAACAGTAAGAGGTTTGATACAGACTGTTTTTTTCTTTTGCAACAGCAGCAGTGAGTGTTTGAATTGAGTGAAAGAGACTGAGAGACAGAGAGAGAGAGAGAGAGAGAAAAGCACAGAGGAGAGAATGAGAAAGAGCGAGAGCAAATCAATGTTGGTGTATTAATGCTTTGGCAATGCTGTATCAGTATATGGTCATGTCAATAAAGCTTATTGAATTGGATTGTAGGAAAAGAGAGAGAGAGAGAGACACACACACACACTCTGGCCTCTAGCACTTTCACACCCTTGCCAGCCAAAGCTCACACAGAGAGTGGCTGAACTGGACAATAATAACACATTGCTTTTTCAGGGGGGGAAAGAAGGGGTGAAAGAGAGAGAGAGTGAGTGAGAGAGAGAGAGAGAGAGAAACAGGGAAAGGGAGGCAGAGTGGGAGAAGGACAAAGGGTTAATGTGTGTGTGTGTGTGTGTGTGTGAGCAAGGTGTCGAGTCTGTGCGTAAATGGTTGAATGTATAAGTGAGAGTGCACAATGGGAGAGAGTGAATCCAAGTGTCTGAGAGAGAGAAAGAGAGAGAGAGAGAGAGAGAGAGAAAGAAAGAGAAAGAGAGAGAGGTGACAGAGCTGAGGGGAGTAAACTCTGGGGTGATCGAGAGCTGAGGGGAGTAAATGCAGTAGAGGAAGGTGCAGTGACATAATTGCAGTTTAAATGGAGTGCCTAAATTATATTTATTTTGAGGCTGAATGTAGACAGTGGGCAGTAATGTAGCTCACTAGGAATTGAGTCAAACTGAGACTGGCTTGTGAGTGGTGTTACGGTATTAGAGCTGGTCTGAGACCTGGCTCGCTCTCTCCTGCTCTCTCTCTCTCTCTCTCTAATAGACGCCTGACAAACTCAATTTCCGGGCTCAAGCTGCAGCGGTGCTGTTCAGAGACGAGAGAAAAAGGAGGCCCTTGCCTCGAATCGTGAGGGTATGCGAGAGAGGCAGGGCGGAGCGCCCGACTCCGGCCAGACCACGGATACCTAAGACAATGCTAATAACCTCCAGGGGTAGAAATCATTCATATTCATCAGGCGGACCTGGCAGGCGCGAGAGCTCCTTGAGTGACCCACAGGCTGCCCATCCCCTCTGGAGCAGGCCTGATGAGAACGGTCATATAATACAGCATGGATTCATAGAGGCACTGATGCGGAATCAGCCCATATGAGAACATTTGAATTAAATCACAGCCAAAGCAGAGTGAGAAATAAATAAAAAGATAGGGATTCAGAGGGAGACTGATGTATGTTTGTGTATGAGAATTAGCTGGCCCAATCACGGGTCATTCCTCATAGCTACAGCATCACAAACAAACTACAGCACATGGCACAGTATATGACTGTCCTAATAAAGTAATGTCAACATTTATTTCATGAATGTAATCAACTCCAAGCTGCTAGAGGTACACAAAAGTGCTCTAATCATAAAGTATCTTCTCTGTCAACTTTTATTATTGTTGTTCTGAGCACATTTTTGGAAGCAACTGATTAAGTAAAGTGGAACCTCTACTAACGAACTTTCCAAGATACGAACCGGGCATTTGAATATTTTTTTGCCTCCACCAACGAACCACGACTCTAGAAACGAACCCGAGCCTCCTCCGAGCCGGCGGCTGGAAATGGCCACTGACCCCAATAGGCGAGTCTCCCAGCGCCCCCAGACTTGAGTGAGCTTTTACGATTAGCACATTGTAGCTTTAGCAATTTAGCATTAGCGTAAATAGCAGACATGGAAATTCGTGCTAAGTTACGCCGTATCTACGCTTCGTCTCCCCACATTCACCACCTACTCTCCGTTATTCCACCCACCCCCCACCTCCCGTCATACAGCCAGTGCCTGTGTTACTCCTCCAGCCAGTCGTCACGTCTTCAATGTGTAACCACTTAAAACTAATTTGAGAGTGTTGTAAACACATATCAGTGCAAAAAGAAAGTGACTTTCGGAGGGTGGGGGCTGGAACACATTAATTGCTTTTCCATTATTTTAAATGGGGAAAACTAACTCGAGAAACGAACTTTTCTACTTACGAACCAGGTCACGGAATGGATCAAGTTCGTAGGTAGAGGTTCCACTGTACTTATTAGAACAGTTTACAAACAACAAGTGGTGAATAAGAAGACATCATCATCAACAAGTTGACATTATTATTTGTAATGTGGAAAATAATCATCGCAATGATGTGTTCAGTCTATTGTTAGAGGGGGCGGTCCTGTTGTTGTTGCATTGTGCCCATTCCCACTTCCAAATTAATGTTTTTGTATGTGTTTTGGATTTTATTGAAAGTGTCTTGTGTATGATACTTTTACAGAATTATGTCACTCACATTTACTGACAGCTCAAGGACAAGTCTAAGACACTGGCAAACTGTCAAGTCCATACACTGTCAGGAAAACTGTCTCTGTGGTGGTACACTCAAGGGGACATAGTCAGTATCTTTTGTCAGGGAACATAATTGTTTCATATTCTAATTGTAGATTCCATACACCCCAGTTAATCTCCAGGACTTACATTCTTTTACTTTACACAGAAAGACTGCAAATATTACCCTCTCCTTCTGGAGATGAGAATGTAATGAACATTTAGTGAACACAACTGGACTTTAACACCACTGCTGTATCTTTAAAGGTGCGTAAATGTTTGAGAGCTGAGGAGAGTAAACTCTGAGGTGATGCTGTACATTTAAAGGTACATTTACATTGTTTGTACCTTTAGTGACAACAATGTATATAGACCGTGATAATACCTGCTTGTGTTCATATCAGCACTACATCTAAGGCGGGGAGCACCTGTTGTTATCCTGTTGTAAGTGTAAATGTGACCATCTCTCCACGGCCGAAGTCATATCCGACACCAAAACAGAGACCCTTTTGAGCAACAAGTATCAAAGCATGAGGTTCCAGTTTCATCAGGATGAGTTTCAATTTACTTTGATTAAGCGAAGGAGGTTATTGGCAGGTTTTTTAATCAAGAAAACCATTATACGACTCTGGATTGCCCCTCAGTTCTCAGTTACAAATATTTGGATCTCTAGTTTTCAAAATATAGTCAGAATGGAAACCTAACAGCGAAAATGAACAAACATCGACAACTGGTAATTGGGAGAATTTATATGATTCTATTTAAATGTTTTCAGTTAAATGGATTGTATTGGTTGTATCTCTTTTAGTGCGTGTCTTTTCAATGTGTGTCTGTCTTGCTTTCCCTTCCCCCGCCCCCACCCCCCAGTTGTTTATTGTGTGGAAAAAAATAAAAGGTTGATCACAAGAAAAATAAAAAAAAAGTTTTAACAGAATGTAATCCACACACCAATCTTGTGAAACTACAAAGTGTAAACGGGACGAAACTTCTGCCCACCATTAAATTATAAGTATACAAGACTAATATTTAAGGACCTCCCAACACAAATTTGTCTTTACTTCAAGGGGTTAATGTCCAAAAAAACTTGGATTGCTTTTAAATGATATGCCTCAGACATTTATCATAATTTTAATTTTTGTGGAACCACAGCTGTTTGGGTGGTCGTGAAAGTCGTGGAAATTCCTGCTGAAAGAAAAGCAATGGAAGCCAACAGGACAAACCAGAATCCACTACCTTCGGCGCTGGTGCTGTGACTGTGGAAGGCCTGGCTGAACTACGCGGCGCTGTGGAGCAGGGGGATTAAATGGAGCAGCCAGAGAGAGGCCAGCGTAAAGGTGGAAGAGGGTCAAGTTTAAGTAACAAAAGCTCAAAACACTCTGAGGTTTTGGAGAACACAAAATAAAAAAAAAAAAATAATAATAAAAAAAACAAAAAAAAAAACAAGCGCACATACAAAGTGTGGGGCTGGGAATATCCCTGCACAGGAGCAGCCTCAAACAAACACATGGACGGGGGGCGAGGACGCAGAGAGACGGAGCTGATGGGAAGTGACAAGGGGATTGCCCCTCGCCTTTGCCACTGTGCTGTGAGTTCAAGGCGTGAAGCAGACGGAGTCCTTACAGAGGCACGTGTGACAGAGTCATTTCTGTTGTTGTCACAGACTCAAACACACACATGATTTTGATTCTGAGAATCAGGGGGACGTTACATTGACTCACCATTTATTTTGTGGGGAGACCTTAACCTAACTCCTACCATTATTTGAACCTTAAGACTCTCTTCACCTTAAAACGTAATAATGACATTGTGGGGACCAGCTTGTGGAAGTCCCCACAATGTCAAAGCCTACCCCACAATATCAAGAAGTCCCCACAACGTGATATATTCCTGATACACACACACACACACACACACACACAATGATCCTACCCTAACACAAACAAAAACACAGCTCCTCTGATGTATGAACTGTTCTGACAGGCTATGATTTTAAACCCTGATTTATGAACTGACGCAGGAAATTAAAATTACAATGAAAACAGGGCTTTTAAATGCTTTTCCAAAGAGGAAGAAAACAAGCAGGCGTTTCTCTGTGAGGAGACCACTGAGATTAAGGCATGAACGAAGCAAAATTATAGAGGACTCAAACACGACCTCTGCTCCATGGCTTGTCAGTATCGGCTGTGGATTAAAACTGATTTATGATTTTAAACAGAAAATTAAAATAGGAAAGAAAAATAGAACATCTTTATGTGTTTGTGAAAAGAAAACTATAAGATCAGAAATTTTACTGAGAAGGAACAGCTGAGATTCAAACATAGATTTGGAAAATGATGCACAATGATATTGGAATCACGTCGTAACGGCAGATTACAAAGAGGTTTTTAAGGATTATCAGCGTCGGGGTGATGCTATTGATTTTGCCAAAACTTATAACTGAAGACAGGGGGACATTCTCATTCTAAACAAAATAGACTGAAAAATGTGCAGAAAAAAGTAGTTTGGCTCAGACCCCCCCCCCCTCCCCTCTGACAGTGTGGAAAAGCACAAAGGCACAGCTGAGGCCCTTATTTCTATATATTCAGGACCAGAGAGTTAACTAAACGTGCCTAAAAATGTCCTAAGGAGACTCCTTTCTTTCTATTGTGTGCATAAAAGTTAAAAGTTAAAACATTATCCAAATAAATGTTACATTTTTCTAGAATGTTAATCCAGCCTTTTCTGTCTGTATTTTATAAATGTGTATATCACCATCGGTACATACCGATTTTCAGGAAACAGGAAAAGACTATTTCTCTGAGGTTAACAGTAAACAAAACCCACAGATAATCTGATTTATACCCAGTACAGCTCAGAAATGTGAATATATCTTTATTGGGAGCATGTCTCAAAGTTTCATTTGTAAAATGGAGTTGTGCGTGTTGTAGACAGCAAACACTGACAAACACAGATCTCTATTAGTGGATTCCAACGAGCCACGTCCACCTCCGCGTGATCACAGCCCTGCAGTGTACTCTACTACAACACTGCCGCTGTGAATCCATGTTACAGAGTGTATCATCAATAAACAAAATCAACTTATTTAATCCTTAGTTTGATTAATTATGGCCGCTGCTCTAATATTTCACGCGAGTAAACGTGAGATCAGTCGTTAATTTTAGCACGGACACTCAGACAGTGCAGAGGTGGGAGATACGTGGTTTTGATGGACAGCTCTAGCAGCCAATGGAGATAAAATGTAAAGAAACTGATTTTATCAGCTCTTCGCTGTTCATTTTGATATTAGCTGCTAAGAACAGACATAGGCTGGGTCCGACTTTGCGTACTTCCACACTGAATAGTACGCAAAAGCAGTACGTGAGAATGACTAGGGTTTCTGGATAGTTAGTATTTGTCGAGCAGTATGCAAGCCGCCGGATGATGTATCCCATTATTCCACTGGAGCTGCAGCGTTTAGAAAGAAAAATGGCAGAAAGTGGGGAGCTGGCTTTATTTCAAGTGTATGATAGAAGAATAAAAAAATATATATATTTAAGTATCATTAAGTAACGTTATGAGTAACTCTGCGGAAAACAACAAACACATTTTGCTTGTTTTTTAAAGGGGTTTTAAACTAAGCAAATTCCTAAAGCTGTTATAAGTGAAGGCTAGCGATACTTACGTTTCTCCTGAGGTAAAGAATTAATAAATTCCTCGTAGTGTGTCTTCTCCAAGCTGCTGTGTGGAGTTAGAAGCCATGGGGGAAAGAGCCCCAGGCGAACAGGACTTTTAGCAACTAGTGGGAGTTTTGTCGTTGATGGCGTGACATCATAGGTCAAAGGACGTTGGTAAGATGGCGGATGTAGAGCGTGTACTCACACAACGATAGAGCGTACTGCTTTAACGGTTGGGCAGTGGGCACTGGATCCGATTCAGTACGTACTATTCAAGTACGTGATTTTGGATGCAGCCAGAGATGAATGCCCACGATTAAAATTGTGAAGAAAATACGTTTTTAAACATGTTTTTACTCTGACTGCAAAGATATATATATAATATCGGATATTTTCATCGGCCCTGAATTCCCATATCGGTGCATCCCTACTTTATACAGTGCAGTATATTTTAAATATACTATAAGTGTACGTAAACCCTTGATTTGAGCAGGGACCTGCCATGCCAAGCGTAGGCCAGAGGTGAAGAAGCCCCTCACCGTTGCCTTGTGGAGCAGTAGAAGTGTTCTTTGGAGCGATGAGAGAGCATTCAGTACCTTTGAGATGAGCCAGTGTAGTTGTGTCTATGTGCTGCAGAACTAAACAACATCAACACTGAGGTCTGATGCTGCATGATATGACTGAATGCCATCAAATCTCCACAGTGATGTTTCAACATCTATTGTAAAGCCTTTCCAGACGATTAGAAGCTGTTATTTCAATGGAAAGTGATGGGCTACCCTTTGATATCCTTAATGAATATTGAACAGCAGGTGTCCGAGATGAGATTTGTTGCCAGTAGTGAAGGTGTTAACAACATAAACATTACGTCATTTGAACAGTGGTGTTTAGCATTTACTTACAATTTATATACAGTGACCACTATCTCGCTGAATAAAGCTAAAGGCCCAAGACACATAGAAATACAGTGGACAGCATGAATAATAGCCCTTAGTCCACCGCTGTATAAATCAGAAGACCATAGGTCCATCCCTTATTTGGATTTTGATAGTGCTCCTACAGACTCAGTCCCTGCTGTCCTAGAGGGGAAAGCAATTCATAGATATATGTGTGTGTGTGTGTGTGTGTGTGTGTGTGTGTGTGTGTGTGTGTCCTACACACCTTCTCGGCAAGGGCCTCCTCCAGGGTAGTGAGAGCAGTGTCAGTGTTGGAGGTGTCAGCCTGAAGGGATTTGACTCGTTCCTTCAGACTACTCATCTGCTTCTCCTTATCTTTCAACTGCTCCTGTAGGTTCTCAATCTGGAGGAGGAGGTGTGAGAGAGAGAGAGAGAGAGAGAGAGAGAGAGAGAGAGAAAGAATGAACTACTGACAGAAAATGTAAAATGACTGGATAATGTAAAGCATAAGACTACATACACTGATCAGCCAAAAGATTCAAACCACTGACAGAAGACGTGATCTGCTTAGTGCCCCCTGTGGAGGGGTTGGGTATATCAGGCAACGTGTAAACAGTCAGTTCTTGAAGTTCATGTTGGAAGCAGGAGAAATGGTACCCGTACTGACCCCATTCTATCAGAGCCAGCTTTAACTGTTTCAGCAGATCACATCAGGTTGTGTTTTGCTTTTAAAAGGGTATCCCACTGCTGTAACAAGAGTTCTTATATAAGTTTTAAAGTGTCAGATATCAGCCGAGACGTGTAGATTTTGGTAACACTGCTGGGCGTTATGAGCGCAAATCAATATCACGATTAATTGTATATTTTACTATTAATGAACGATTATGTTGTTGTTGTATTTATGACCCTCACAGTTCAGTGACGAGGCTTGTGCTGTAAATATGCTCCAGTGGTAAAGCTGGGATATCTTTCTCTAATGTCACTGGGAGCTGGTTCCTCTCTTGTTTTCTGAGCACTGTTTATATTTGGTGTGTGATTGAACTTTGGCTGAAACTGTTTTTTCTCAACGTTTACATTTGACTTCTTTTTGTTCAGCGTGGTCTTAATTAAAGTCAAAGCAAAACACGTCCAAACCACAGACGCTGGGTTTCTCTTTGGTACGAGCTCGAGTCGCTCGGTCGGCCTCTGTGTTTAGGTTCTCCTCCGTGTGGCAGAATCATGTGACTACAGCTTGGTAGCGTGGTTTTAAAGGGACAGTACATGAACACACAGTGGGGACATAACAGATTTAATCGATACAGACAAGGTTATGTCGATTAGACGTTCTGAATGTAGATTTCAATTAATTGCTCAGCCCTAACGGGTATATAATTCATAACTGCATTTTATAAAAACATAAGATAATTTTTGTCGTTGATTCTGTCATTATTTATTAATTGTGACATTAATTATTCATATTTTATAAATCTTTAAAGTGCACTTTTTAGGGAGTAGGTTGTTGTTTGGGACTGAGCAGAGTTTACATGAGGTGCCAGGAAAGTAACAAATACAAAGCACGTTTTTCCCGCGTGGTGTCGCTTCTCGTTGAGTTCTTTTTTTTTTCCCCGGAGACCTCTGTATTTCTCCTTTGTTCAACATTTTTATTCATCACTGAATCTCTCGTTATGAATTTGCTGCTGTTTCTGTGTGTGGAGGAGAGGAGTTCATGTTTCTGTACTTCTTCGGTTCAACATAAACAATGTCCGTCCGACTATCGGCCAATCACAGTCGATGCGGTCTGCGTCAGTGCGATGCGTATCACAACTATACATTGTGCTTATTAATATTAATATACAAAGTGAGCTTTATGAAGAAACTAAGATACACATTTCCCATCAACAGCCAAGAATGATGAGCTCTGTAAAATAATATTTTTTGCTTGCACAAAGCTTCATAACGATATAATGCCAACATCAATGCAGTTAAAGAGCAACTTGAATTCAGGGAACATGTGGTTAAAATAAAACTATATATAATTAATTTACAATATAATACAATACAATTATTTTAGGCTTTACTTCAGTTACACTGCATTTCAATAAAAAGTGAAATATAGGTCAAAAATGAAGAAAAAGAAAAAAGAAAACAATCAATTTTCCGTTTTGACGTAAAAATAAATAAGAAGCTCATTAGAGTCATATTCCTGGCTAATTGTCTTCATAAAACTTTCCTTATCTGCGTCTGCGCCTGGAGAGAAGCCGGCATGAGGCAGGAGCTGATAAACGACAGGGGAGATGGGCATTTCTCAAACTCAATCCATTCATCACACGGCGACAGCTCAATGAAAAGACTGACTGTTCCTGTCCCCCCATTTCACATTCAATTAAACACTGACGGATTTGATAAATAGTCGCAATTCATTTTTTTCTCCCCCCAATCACTTTGGAAAATAAAGCACTGTCGATAACTCCCCCCCGCCCCCGACGCTTTGGGAAATGGAGCACGTTTCTGCTCTATCGGACTCGAGGCTAGAGGGAAGAAGTGATCAAGACCCAGAGCGCAGGAGGAGGAGCTGCGAAGGGAGGACTCTTTCCGAGAACGAGACTCTGACGGAGGCTGGGTTGCCATGGTTAAGGCGCTGCAGAAAGCAGGGCAGGAACGGCGGGGGTTAAGGCACGGAACGTGACTAAATCAAGAGGGTAATGAAGAAAAAGTGTGAGAGCTAGGAATGAGCAAAGTGTGAATGATCTTTCTTCTTCTCTTCATCCCTCACTCAACCATGGCCTTTCACATGAGACAGCGACTCAAAGGGGCGAGCGGTAATGTCTCCCCTACCTCGACGCCTGCTGTAATCGGGTTTCCTTAACCCGATCTGGAGGAGAGATAAAGGCATGTCAGCTGATGAATTTAATTAAAAGGATGGATGTTTTGGCAAAAGGGTTTCGAATGAAAACAAATGATGGCAGTGGGAAACGTGAGGAGAAACTCGATAATGAATTTGCCCTGGTTCAAACAACTACAGTTGTTTCCCAAGTAATAAAAGCATGGCAGAGTTTGTTGTTTTAAATAATTTGGGACATGTTTGGACAGATGTCTGGGGCTGAGTCGCTTTCCTGGAAGTATTTTAGGAGTTGTTTAAGCTAAAGGCTGGAACAGGGAGCGTTAACGAGATCTTGGGTGTAACAGTAGCTCTTAGATGTATCAGAGGTGTTTAGTCTTGTTAGCGTATGTGTGTGTGTGTGTGTGTGTGTGTGGGGTGGCATTAAGCCACTTGATTTAGTCTAGCTAGTGTGTGTCTGATAGTGTTTAGTCTGCTTAGTGTGTGTAGTGGTTTTTAGTTTTGTTAGCGTGTGTTGGAGTGTGTGGTGTGTGTCAGTACGTTTATGGCCCTTTTCCACTGCATGGAACCTACACGACTCGGCTCTTTTGCATTTCCACTGGCCAAAGCTGGTCCTGGTCCCTGGAACTTGGTGCTTTTTCAGTCCCAGCTCACACCTGGTACCAACCGAGCTGAATAGGTACTAATTGGTGACGTGTGAACCCTGCAGAGACCTGTCAATCACCACAAAATGCAGAGCTCATTTCAGTTACAGCGGCAGCTCGTAACTTTACCTCGAGGTGTTTTGAAGAGGTTTAAATGCACCTCGGGCCGACGGCAGATGAAAATTTCCAGTGAAAGCCGAATGTACGACAAGTAAAACTGACCTGTGAGAACTGGGGCTTGGACCCGTGTTCAGTCCAAAAACAAAACCAACACACGAACAGAAGGTGTGTGAACTGCGTCTAATCGCCACCGTTGCTGTGGTTTTCAAAGCCAGCGATTCTTGTTAGAGACTGGATCAAACGGCTCCATTTCGCGGGGGAGCCCTGCCAGTGGAGAAGCGACAAGCTTTAAGCGAGCTGAGCCGAGTCGAGTAGAGCCGGACCCTAGCTGTGGAGACGAAGCATTAATGTCCTCCTCCAAGCATGTTGAGCAGTTCTGCTACGTTAACATTAGCAGCTGCTCAAAACAAGTACAGGAGGTCCTCGGGTTACGTCGGTCCCGAGTTACGATGTTTCGTGGTTACGACACATCTCCCATTTACTGTATAAAGCTTGTATAAAGTGGTTTTGCGCCGTAAACCTCGTAACGTGAACTTCGTGTTTGGTGTGCACGGCGGAAGAATACACGGTTACGCGGCTCGGGACCGAGGAGGATAGGTGTTAGGAGGAGGATAAGTGCTTACAGTATGTTATTTACGTGCAGTATGTTCCGACATGTACACCGAAAATCAGTTTACGATGCAACGTAGGAACGGACCAACGTCGTAAGTCGAGGACCCCCTGTATTAGTTGGTTTCAGATACCCTCCGATGTCATTGATACTGAGAGTAAAAGAGAAGTTGTTCCTGAATGGAAGTGCAATGACTAAATTGGTAAACGTCATCTACACAAATAATGTACGTCACAGAAATTCTAAAAAAAAGTGAGGCTTTAAGAATCACTTTATACCTGCACTGCTGTGTCCTGTATTAAATCTTAGTGCATTTGCTGGTTGTTTATTTTGTGACAGGACACCGAGTGTCCTCCCGACGCAGAGCTGTTTTCTCCTCCGGAGTCACCACAGCGCTTCAAGGACACGCAGGACAGAC
Source organism: Hoplias malabaricus (assembly GCF_029633855.1). Lineage (NCBI taxonomy): Eukaryota > Metazoa > Chordata > Actinopteri > Characiformes > Erythrinidae > Hoplias > Hoplias malabaricus. The sequence goes on from NC_089803.1 coordinate 70,036,606, forward strand.
ATTCAGCTAAGACTACACTCATTTCAATGCAGCGTGCATTATGTGGAAGAAAAAAAAGTGTGTGTGTTTGTACGAGAGAGGGAGAGAGAGAGAGAGAGATACAGAAAGATAAGCATGCAGAAAACATTTCCAGACGCTCATTAATCAACCCTGCACCTGACAGCTGAACTGACAGCTCCACCTGTCTGTCACAGCACACAGCACTCAACCGAGTGCCTCCCTAACACACACACACACACACACACACACACACACACACACACACACACACACACACTCTTATACATTCATGTCTAAATCTATTCACACACTTGACATTCAAGAAAAGTGTTTGCCTTTGATGGCATCAGTAGTTCTTCTGAGGGCTTGGCAACACAGTCAGATTAAGGCAGAGTCCTTGTCTCTTTATTAACTCTCTGAAGTTACACTGTTCATTATTATTTTTCACGTGTAGCTCATGAACATGTAAAAAGGGTGGAGTCTAAACCTTCAGTCTGTACTCTGTTTATTCATAAGTTGAAAAGTAGCTGTGTAATCTTCCTTTTGTTGTTGCCTCGTTTTTGTTCTTTATTTACTTACGTTTTCCACGTTTTTTTTAATACTCTCCCCATTTTTATTTTGTCGTCAGCTACTCCCCTCTCCCCAAAACATACAAGACATAAGGCACCGCTCCTGCCACCACACACCACTGAACAGTTTAGCATGTCAGAGGAGAAGGCAAACTGTTCAGATCTGTCACATCAGCTGACTGACACACAACCACCAGTGGGATTAAAAACGAGCACCCGGAGGACACCCATGCAAACACGGGGAGAACACATCATAATGCTCACAGACAGGGACTCGAGGGGAGGATCAAACCCACAGCTCCGGGAGCCTGGAGTTGTTCCACTGTGCCACCGTTTCACAACAAATTCTGAATTTATAGAGCATGTTTAAAAAACACATAAATAAAAATCCTGCATGCCACTGCAGGCCCTGACACTAACCCACTTGTAGGTGTTTGTAAACCATTCTGAATGGAAGCCTAGTGGCTATAAAGACTTAGGGACGCAGTGTGAGTGGAATGAAACATAAGTACAGAGACTCTTGAGTTTTATCCACAATGGAAATTCAAAACTATTCAGCATGGCAGGGCCAAACATACAATATTTGAAGTGGTGAACCAACATCATATTTGAAGTTGTACTGTTTCTACAGCAGAGTTTACATCCTCTCATTTGGAAAGGTGTGTGCCCCAATCTGAATTTTTCCCTCTTGTATCTGCTTTGCTCTTCAGTGGCCAGAGTACGACGGAAATAAACAAACATGCAGTAAAATTCACTTAATATATAACCGCCTACATCAGTGGTTCTCAAACTGTTTAGACCAAGCACCACCTGTTATCAAATCAAAGCCCCCAAGTACCACCTATGAATCCTATGAATGTCTTGCTTGAATAAAAAGGAAAAACACAATTATACATTTATGAGAACTTGTACAATTTGGTGGAAATAAGCATTTTGAAAATAAAAACTTGAAGAGAGGTTAATTTAACATGCACTTTAATAGACTACAGGTGAAAACAGCGTGGCGCCGGGGGCAGGTCACGACCGCTCTCAGCGCTTGTATCAGTCGGCGCTGTTAAACAGTGTTTTAGGACTCTAACGATGTGAAGATCAGCCCCGTCATTTTCCTTTAGTTGAGTGTTCTCTCTCTATGTATGATCTTCTGGGCTCAGGAGGACGTCGCTGGGTTGGTCTCGGTTTGTTTTTCTCGTTTCCACTTTGCTGTTTTTTGCAGTAAAGTCCAAATTACTCACGTCCGTCTCCAGCCTTTGCTTACGTTCAGTAAGAAGCTGAAACGGGGCTTTCTTTACATGGGTTTTGCAAAATACTGGGAGATCATGTTCCCTCTCTGGAAAAAAGAATCGGGGGCCCTTGTCTTACAGACGGAACTAGCGTTTATTCCTAAACCATGCTGGGGATTTTTGTTTTGTTTTGTTTTTCTACAAAAACAGATTTGATTAAACCTTATTTACGAAAAACGTGAAACTTTATGTAGTTTACACATGAACATATTTCAGTTATTAATTAATTTTCAGTTTCTGAGTTCATCCACTGGCCTCTCTCTGTGTGTGTGAGTGGATAAAAAGAACCACTTCCTCTTTGCAGAGATTCAAACACAAGGAGATCTAGACAAATGTGTAAATGAGTACATGGGGAGAGGGAGAGGGAGAGAGAGGGAAAGAAAGAGAGACAGAAAGGGAGAAGGGGTTGATGAGATGGAGAGAGGGAGAGAAACAGATGGCCAAGTAGATGGAACATGGAGAAGGGCTGAGAGAAGGAGACTGAAAAAAAGTAAGTGAAATAAAAGACAGATAAAGAAAGGATAGAGTGAGAGCGAGAGAGAGGGGGGGGTGGCAAGAGCAAAACAGGCAGAGAGAGAGAGAGAGAGAGAGAGAGAGTGAGAGTGAGAGAGAGAGAGAGAGAGAGAGAGTGAGAGAGAGAGAGAGAGAGAGAGAGAGAGAGTGAGAGAGAGAAGAGAGTGTGAATTATTAAAGTGTGTTTTGTTTCACTTAGTGATCTGCAGCTTGTCAGCATGGCGTGTGCTCTGGCTACAGACAACAAGACACACACACACACACACCCGGCTAGTCAGTCCGCGGAGAATAGAAATTGTGCATTTACAGTGAGTTGCATCAGAACTGTATGCAGTGTGCAAACAGAAGCAAACAACACCTCAAACCCTCCGAGCGGCGGAGAGGGAGGACAGGGAGGAAAGGAAGGTGTTTTTTATTTGTTTTCCACAAAAACAGAGAAGATAAAGGGCAGAAATGGCAGCAGAGATAGGGTTAGTGTTAGTATACATATTTATCCACAGCATGAGTGGGTTTTTTCAGTGCATCTTAAGGGGAAAGAAAGAAGGAGCACACAGCCTTGACTCAGAAATGCAAATGAGCGCGAGGAGGCTGACATTTGAGTGGGTGAGACCTGACAGGTAAGTGACACACTGCAAGCCTTTCTGTCTTCACTGCAAACCCCCCAACACACACACACACACACACACACACACACACACAGACTAATTATAAACTTGTGTATTCCACTGACTAAAATAAAAGCACATGTCCCCTCCCTTCCAGACAGTGAAGATTTAAGAGCCTCCCTATTTGATGTTGGGGTTATCATTAATTTAACACACTGTCTTATTAGTATTCATCCTCCACTCGTCTGCACTCTCACTCTCCTTCTAAGAAAAAAACAAACCCAAGACACATTTTTCATCTTCCCATGGAAAGTAGTGCTATAACGCCACATGATCATTTTATAAAATTAACCACATTAATTAGAATTAATTCATTTCTTATAAATTTTTCAAATGTTTAAGGCGCCCTCTACTCCCTCTTTTCCATTTTCAAAACACCAGTCAAGTCAAAACACCACAAAGATCAAATCATACAGCGTTCACCCCCTGTCTAAACAGCCCTGGGCAGAGCGCCCATTTTCAGCGCCTGTTCCTTGGACAGCGCTGTGATTGGACAGATTCAGACGAGGGGGTGGGGCACTATTTTTATTTATTTATTTTTTTTTTATTACCCCCCCTTCAGAGGACGAATTATACTTTATTTGTGGTCATATATGTTGCAGTCTACTTAAGGGGAGGACATCGTAAACATAGCTGCAAATGTTCAAATAATAATGGGGTAATAATATAAACAACACAAACAAATCAAATAAAACTAATATATATATATATAAAAACTTAATTAATTATTTATTTATTTATAACCCTTATAAATAACCCTTATCCAGTTCAGGGTCGCAGTGGGTCCGGAGTCTACCCAGAATCACTGGGCGCAAAGCAGGAATGCATCCTGGAGGGGGAGCCAGTCCTGCACAGGGCGACACACACTCACACATTCACTCACACACCTACGGACACTTTTGAGTCTCCTTCCGGGGCCACTTTAAAGTCTCTGCACTTGACTGGGAGGGTGAAGACTATGGAAGTGTTATGTACTTCCTCCAAAATGTGAAACCACACCATTTCAAACTACAGCTGACGGAACCTCACTGGACAGATCAACACGCTTGGAGGAGAACACTGAGAGTAAACAGAGGCCTGCCCTGACTAGCATCATGCTATGGTCGCTGCACGGTGTGTGTTGGTCTTCGTCTAGAGAGAGAGAATGGCAAAGAGAACAGAAAGAGACAGAGAACACTTGTAAGAGAGAGATATAGAAAGTGAGAGTAAAACAAAGGGGAAAAAGGGTAAACTTTGGGTGAGAGAGAGAGAGAGAGAGAAAAAGACAGAGAGAGAGAGAGAGACAAAGACAGAGAGAAAGAGAGAGACAAAGACACAGAGAGAGATAGAGAGAGACAAAGACAGAGAGAGAGAGAGAGAAAGAGAGAGAGAGAGACAAAGACAGAGAGAGAGAAAGAGAGAGAGAGAGAGAGAGAGAGAGAGAGAGAGAGACAAAGACACAGAGAGAGAGAGAGAGAGAGAGAGAAAGACAGAGAGAGATAAAGACACAGAGAGAGAGGGAGAGAGAGACAAAGAAAGAAAGAGAAAGACAGAGAGAGATCAGTGGACACAGGACACTGTTGGCTGTTTTGGTTACTCCACTGTTGGTGGACTATTTCCAGTCGAGCAGTGACACAGTTCTCCGTGCAGTGGTGTGGGGCGTGCAGTTGATAAAATGGACAACAAACACAGAAATAGAAGTTCGTCTTAAATGCATCTCTCCAAATATCTTTATGCAGTTAACTGTGGCTCCTGAGAATACTCCTCTCCAGCCTAAATACCATGGAGCGCCTGCTCAGGGTCAGATGGCCCGTGTCTATTTACATGACTGAAGCCTGCTAAAATGCATCCTGTAATTTTTCCTTCTTCCTTCACTAACAAATCATACTCCCCTCTCTGTGTCCTCCTCTGAACTTAAAGGACACCGTCCAAACCACCGTTCTTAACGCTGAGCCTGGACCAGACACAGCATGTGTTCCTTTTGACGAAAATCAAATTAAAACGACTCCTCAGATCACGGCTGAGGTGAGTTCTTCCTTTAAAACAATAAACACTGAGTGCGTTCGGTTTACGTCTCTTAAGCAAAGCTGGAACAGTGGAGAGCGGTGCATAATGAACGTGTTTCATAAACGTAGTGGCACATACTGAAAGAGTGAGGAAACATTCAGCTGCACAAAAGGAGCTTGAATCAAAACCAGAAAGAAATACCAGAGATAAACAATGGCCAGATGCAAAAGTGAATTCAAAAAAGGACTCGCATTCCACAGCCTACAGAGAAATGTGTGTGTCAGTGTGTGTGTGTGTGTGTGTCTCGGTGTCAGTGTGTGTGTGTGTGTCTCAGTGTCAGTGTGTGTGTGTCGGTGTGTGTGTGTGTGTCTCAGTGTCAGTGTGTGTCTCAGTGTCAGTGTGTGTGTGTCGGTGTGTGTGTGTGTGTCTCAGTGTCAGTGTGTGTGTGTCGGTGTGTGTGTGTGTGTCTCAGTGTCAGTGTGTGTGTGTCGGTGTGTGTGTGTGTGTGTCGGTGTGTGTGTGTCTCAGTGTCAGTGTGTGTGTGTGTGTGTGTCGGTGTGTGTGTGTGTGTGTGTGTGTGTCGATGTGTGTGTGTCAGTGTGTGTGCGCTACATGAATATATCACAATGTGGGGACTTGTCTTCCTTGTGGGGACCACCAGCGGGTTCCTACAATGTAAATCAGTACGTTTTAAAGAGAAAACATGTTTAACGGATAAAGTAAGGCTGGGTTTGTGTCAGGGTAAGGGTTAAGTGCAGGGTTAGCCTCCACAAATGAATGGTGGTATATGTAATGTCCCCACAATTCACAGAAAGATATTTGTGTGTGTGTGTGTGTGTGTGTGTGTGTGTGTGTGTGTGTGTGTATGGGCATACACATGGATACTGCTCATAAGAAATGCAATGTCATGCCGTACCTACACTGCTCTACGTACCGCTGAATATTTTCCCACACGTACTCAGAGTTTGTTGGTACAGACAGAGGGGTTTTGTACGAGAACATGACTGACCCTCCCTCTGTGTAATTCTGTCTCTCCGTGGTTCCCTCATGCTCCATCTGACCTGCGCAATGCCATGTATTCAGCAGAAAGCCTCGCCGTAGGAGTCCGTGCATACCTCCGTAGCACTGTCTCAATGTGTTATGGCCATTAGGAGTGGCTCCGGGGCGATGTGCTGCAGCTATGGAACTATAATGGAAACAAAATGTTTCTCTTTCTGCGGCTGGGGAGCCGGGGCTGTGTTTCAAAAGAAGCTGCATTCACTGCGCCCCCAATGACTCCGAGATGCTTTTAGGTTCTGACTGTGAAAAGGGAAAGACGAGGCAGGGAAGGGAGGAGAGTGAGAGAATGAAAGAGAGAGTGTGGAAGAGAGAGAGAGAATGAAAGAGGCAGAAAGAGAGAGAGAATGGCAAAGAGAACAGAAAGGCAGAGAACCTTTGTGAGAGAGACACAAAGAAAGTGAGAGTAAAACAAAGGGAAGAATTGGTAAACTGTGTGTGTGTGTGAGAGAGAGAGAGAGAGAGAGAGAGAGAGAGAGAGAAAGAGAGAAAGACAGATACAGAGAGAGAGAGAGAGAGACAGAGGAAGAGAACCCCGCCCCCCAAAACCCCTACACTACTGAACCCCGCCCCCACCCAAATGATCCTCAGTACAGGAATTACAACTAAAACATATCAAAAAAAAAATTAATTATAAATTATAAATTAATTATGTAAAGTACAGTATTTTTTTTGATACGTTGTAAACAATAGCATCAGTGATAATAAGAATGTTATTGTAAACGTGGTCATTATCAATAGTTCTGTTTTAGTTGTAATTCCTGTTTAAATACTTTGATCATCTTCACTGTTATAATGTTTAACTTACACAGTCATGCTAATGATGCTTTCAGAGAGAGACAGAGAGAGAGAGAGACAGAGAGAGAGAGAAAATAAGAGAAAGACAACAAGGAGAGAGAGAGAGGGAAAAACAGAGAGAAAGACAACAAGAAGAGGGAGAGATTGAGAGAGAGAGAGAGAGAAACAACAAGGAGAGAGAGAGAAAAACAGAGAGAGCAAGAGAGAGAAAGACAGCAAGAGAGAGAGAGAGAGAGAGAGAGAGATAGAGAGAGAGTGAGAGAGAGAGCGAGAGAGATCATTGGACACAGGACACTGTAGGCTGTTTTGGGTAGTCCACTGTTGGTGAGAGAGAAAGACAACAAGAAGAGAGAGAGAGAGAGAGAGAGAGAGAGAGAGAGAGAGAGGGGGAGGGAAAAACAGAGAGAGAAAGACAGAGAGAGAGAGAGAGAGAGAGAGAGAGAGAGAAAGGCAAAACAGAGAGAGAAAGACAACAAGAAGAGAGAGAGGGAGAGAGAAAGAGGAGGGAGAGATTGAGAGAGAGAAAGACGAGAGAGAGAGAGAGAGAGAGAGAGAGAGAGAGAGAGAGAGAGAGAGAGAGAGATTTACAGTGACTGTGGAGAGTCTGAGAGCTGCTGGAATGTCCATTAGACTGCAGCAGTGGAACGGTTTCTGCTCCCCCATGAAGGTGATCTCATGGTGGGATTTGTCTGATCAGATCAGTCCCTGCTGGAGCTGTAACTGATGAGGCCTATCAGGCTGTGTTTGAGAGGTAGCAGAGGAGCACTGCAGCTGGTCAGATGTGACCCGAGCTCCTCCGCTGTCTTCTTTTGGCAGGAAGGACGAGAGGAGACCGATACTGCTCATGCACCACGAAGACACTGTCCATCACTCTCAGCCTCCTGTCCCTGAACACCTGGCTGCCTGTCAATCACAGTAGCATCCCCTGAGCGTCGGCGTGTGTACTGAGACACCTCCGAACTGAGCATATGAGGTGTGTGCACACTTTCCCCGACTGTTTTACCAGTCAATTTAAAAACAGCTTTAAAAAAAAGCTTAAAAACCAATCCAATGCAGTGCAGAATGCAGAGCGTTATATACACACGACTCTGGTAAAACAGAAAAGCATTAACTCACTCCAGTCATAAAGGCAGAGCTGCACCGAGGCAGACGGCCATGTCTCAGAAACAGTGCCCTCCACAGAATAAATAAATAAATAAATAAATAAACTTTTCCCCCCACTTTCAGAAATAAAATTCATAGGGAGAGTGTGCTGACACTAAATCATGGAAACTGTGATTTAACATTGCCATCTAGAGGTGGAAACAGGGTATCACTCTGAGTGTTAGTGTGTGTTCCCTCACAAGGACAGGAGTGTCTCACCTTTTGTGATTTTGTGAGAACATTTAGGTTGTTTTTACAGTTTTTTTTCCACAAAAACTGCTGCTTTAATATGAATAATCAAAAGAGTAAAATGGCTTACTTTTGGCTACTGAGATTATGGATAGGGTTAGGGGCGGCACGGTGGTGCAGCAGGTAGTGTCTCTGTCACTGCTCCAGGGTCCTGGAGGTTGTGGGTTCGAGTCCTGCTCCGGGTGACTGTCTGTGAGGAGTGTGGTGTGTTCTCCCTGTGTCTGCGTGGGTTTCCTCCGGGTGACTGTCTGTGAGGAGTGTGATGTGTTCTCTCTGTGTCTGCGTGGGTTTCCTCCTGGTGACTGTCTGTGAGGAGTGTGGTGTGTTCTCTCTGTGTCTGCATGGGTTTCCTCCGGTCTGTGAGGAGTGTGGTGTGTTCTCTCTGTGTCTGCATGGGTTTCCCCCGGGTGACTATCTGTGAGGAGTGTGGTGTGTTCTCCCTGTGTCTGCGTGGGTTTCCTCCGGGTGACTGTCTGTGAGGAGTGTGGTGTGTTCTCCCTGTGTCTGCGTGGGTTTCCTCCGGTCTGTGAGGAGTGTGGTGTGTTCTCTCTGTGTCTGCGTGGGTTTCCTCCGGTCTGTGAGGAGTGTGGTGTGTTCTCTCTGTGTCTGCGTGGGTTTCCCCTGGGTGACTATCTGTGAGGAGTGTGGTGTGTTCTCCCTGTGTCTGCGTGGGTTTCCTCCGGGTGACTGTCTGTGAGGAGTGTGGTGTGTTCTCTCTGTGTCTGCGTGGGTTTCCTCCGGGTGACTGTCTGTGAGGAGTGTGGTGTTCTCCCTGTGTCTTCGTGGGTTTCCTCCAGGTGCTCCGGTTTCCTCCCACGTTTCAAAAACACACGTTGCTAGGTGGATTGATGACTCCAAAGTTTCCGTAGGTGTAAGTGTGTGTGTTGCCCTGTGAAGGACTGGCACCCCCTCCAGGGCTGTATTAAACTGAAAGCAAGAACCACTCAAAAGAATGGAACCGGAGAATAAAGGCAAAGGGTGGACATTCCTCCTACTGGAAAATACATTACTATTTGCTAAACAGACCGTTTCTGCTTTCTCTGAAAGCTGTAATAAGGTATTTTAGACAAAAATGGAATAAATATAGTCTGTATGTATCAATGTGTGCGAGTGCTCTACCTTCTTCTGAAGCACAGAGACCTTGCGTTCTTTGACGTCGAGCATGTCTTTCAGGTCATGAATTTCACCGTTTAGCGTGCCCTTCTCTTCAGACATCTCCTGGATCTGCTTCGTCTTCTTATTCAGCGTGGCCTCCTTCTCCTCCAGACGCAGACGCAGGGCATCCACCTGATCGTAGATACACAGCACAAACAAAAGCCAATTACAAAAACACATATTTACAGACATTAATCAAATAACGTCAGTGTGTGTGTCTTTTATTCTACTGCTTTTATTGCCATTCAGTACAAAACATGTTTTAATTACACTTAAATAGCGATGCAGTGGCTGAGTTGGGAACACAAGGGCTTGGCCCAGTGAGTATGCTTCGGTGTTAGGTCTAGCTTGTTGCTGATCGGATCATAAACTGCCACAGCAACCCATTGTTTTGGGTTAGGATTGAAATGGCCAAAGATTACAGGAGTGTTGTGGCTGCAGGTAGGAAGAGAGCCCTATGCGAAGCTCTAACGGATTGGGATATGACAATGGTTCTCAAACTTTTTAGGACTAGTACCAGTTATTATCAGATCAAAGCCCCCAAGTACCACCTATGAACCCTATGAATGTCTTGCTTGAGTATCTGTAATTTGCATCGCACACAAGATATTCTAAAATAATTACTAAAAATAAACACAATTATACATTTATGAGAACTTGTACAATTTGGTGAAAATAAAATCTTGAAGAAAGGTTAATTTAACATGCACTTTAATAGACTACAGGTGAAAACAGCGTGGCGCCGGGGGCAGGTCACGACCGCTCTCAGCGCTTGTATCAGTCGGCGCTGTTAAACAGTGTTTTAGGACTCTAACGATGTGAAGATCGGCCCCGTCGTTTTCCTTTAGTTGAGTGTTCTCTCTATGTTTGCCTCTAGATTTAGTTCTTCTGGGCTCAGGAGGACGTCGCTGGGTTGGTCTCAGTTTGTTTTTCTCGTTTCCACTTTGCCGTTTTTTGCAGTAAAGTCCAAATTACTCACGTCCGTCTCCAGCCTTTGCTTACGTTCAGTAAGAAGCTGAAACGGGGCTTTCTTTACATGGGTGTTGCAAAATACGGGGAGATCAGGTTCCCTCTCTGGAAAAAAGAAGCGGGGGAACTCTGCCCCAGCCCTTGTCTTACAGACGGAACTAGCGTTTATTCCTAAACTATGCTGGGGAATTTTTTTTTTTTTTTTTTTTTTTTTTTTTTTTTTACACAAACAGATTTGATTGAAGCTCAATTACGAAAAACGTGAAACTTTATGTAGTTTCCACATGAACATATTACCGTTTCAGATTTTCAGTTATTAATTAATTATTTAAGTATTAATTCTTTCGTACCACCACTTGCTGCTTCACGTACCACAGTTTGAGAACCACTGGGATAAGATATTTTACATCTTATCCTGAGTATGATTATTAATGAACAAAATTGAATTCATCCCTGCTTCATTTATTACTACTACTACTAAAAATAATAACACTTAATGTAATGACTTTCACAAAACTCATCTCTCATCTATAGACACTGATCACTGTAGTATATATTTATAAACACTTATGCATAATAAAAGTTCCATTAAACTGCAGTGTCCTAGGCATTTGCATTTGTAAACAACAGCAGAAATATTCTACCTCACTAAGTTTCAGAAAGTAAGATCCACTCATATTCTAAGGTGTTGGTCCAAGCACAATCTGGGAGTAGGAATAGTAGGATGTTTTGTTCCTTATACTGCAGTGCCCCCTAGTGGACAAACCATTAACACCTGTTTTTTTCCACTTGTTTCTCATATTATGAGACATATATATATATATATATATATATATATATATATATATATATAACAAAAATCACTTCGGTTGAGTGTAAATGAATTAATGTGAATCTGGACCCCACCAAGCCACACTCTGTAAATCAAGACTCTGTAATTCTGACTGTGTGCAGCACTCTACATAAGAATCAGGGACTGCAGGATCATCCCACCCCCTCGTCTGAGTCTGTCCAATCACAGCGCTGGACCCGTGTTAATGTGAGAGCGCAAAGACAGAAAAACAGACGCAACCAGCGCAGAGACATAAAGAGTCCTGGTGGAAAAAGCATTAGAATATGTCCACTTTAAAAGCTGATCTACACACAATGACAGTGACAGGTCAAACACTTTCAGAGCGTGTTGTTGGTTTGTCAGTGGTAGAGTAAATATACCTCTGTCTGTAAGATGGCAGCACGCTGCTCTTTAGCTGTTAGGGACTCTTTAAGGACATCAATATGCTGTTTGCTGTCTGAGAACTGATTGTTGAGTGTCTCCAGTTTGGTTTGCAGGCCCAGGAGCTCTGAGTCTTTCCTGGAGAGGTCCTGCTTCACCTGGTCAATCTGTGGAACAGAAACAGGAATGAGCTGATGCTACATGAGGAGAGCACAATGCTGGCTTTAATGCTCTCCTTAATAAACAAAGCAGTCTTCGGGTCTGAACATGTTACTTACATGGGACTTATATTATGTAACTGTCATTGTCAATAACATTTACCACTAACCCACACTCTGTAAATCAAGACTGTAATTCTGATTGTGTCCGAGACTGAAGGATCATCCCGCCCCCTCGTCCGAGTCCAATCACAGCGCTGGACCCGTGTTAACGTGAGAGCGCAAAGACAAGGTTAAACGCAGCAAAACAGACACAACGAGCGCTGAAAAATAAGAGCACTGAGTAAAAACGGAGAAAACAACGGTTCCCTTGAGGAAAAAGCATTAGAATATGTCCACTTTAAAAGTTGAACTACACACACTCAAACAGCATCTACAAGCTTTCAGACTGCGGAGAACATTGCATAGGAGATTCCTGTTCCATAGGTGGGTAAAGTCATCATATTTTCGCTGTAGTTATTACTTAAGGAGGAATTGACTTCAAACTCAGGAGACTAAATGCATGAAAGTAAACACAAACCGAAAGTGCGACATAACGAAACAGAACAGCTTTACAAATGACACGCCATGCCATCAATGCCACAACGTGTGTGTTATTTCAGTCTAGATTGGAAGACTCAGACAGATTTCTTTACTTCTGTCTGGTTTCAAATCCCACACCCACAGATTCTTGCAGAGACTTGGAGTCTTGCGGCTTGTAAAAAAGAAATCCCTTTAACTTCCCCAGCTTTGTCTTCACTACCATTTACACTCAGTGAGATTGAGTGGGATTCAGCGATCAAGTCGAGAACAGTTCGTTTCCGGGTTCTGTAACACACCACGGATATGGAGGGTTTTGGGTTTTCTCTTGCTGCCAAGTATTGCACCATCCGGTGAGTTTTTCAGACATTGGGCTGGATCTGAGCTGCTAAGATGCCTCTGCTCACGTCCCAAATCATCCCACTGCTGTCACAGGCAGCTCCACCGTTATTAAAGAGAACTGATCCAGTTCCAACAGCGGCAATGTCCATACCAGCATGTTTCACAGAGACGTCGGAGTGCTTCGGATCATGTCTCTGCTTCGTCTACTGGGTTTTAAATGTACTTTATGGCAAACTGTACCTTAGCTTTAATGTTGTACATGAGGCAGTCTTTAACCCGTGGGTTAAAGCTTGGGCTGAATCTTCTTGTTTTTATTTTTTTGTTCTCTTTATATATCAACCTTATATCTCCTGAAATGTGGGTCTCTTTCACAGAGGGTTCGTGCAAAATAGCAGTGGTATATACAGTATACAGCCAAAAGTCTGTGGGCATTTACCCGCATCAAACTGAAGGTGACAATCAATAGATGTGTTTCTCATCACGTCTGTGCTTAGAAGGAAATCTAAAACTGACTGGAACGTGATGAGAATAAGTCCAAAAGACATGCCCCCTCCACCACCTCATTTATGTAAGTGGCTCACAGAAAGACGCCGACTCCCAGACTCCAAAGATGCTCCCACTTTTGTCGTTGCTCCCGTTTTTCATGAGCAGATCTCAAAGACCTAAGTCTTTTTCTATGTACACAACAGGCCTTTTTCTCTCAAATATTGTTCACATATTGTGAACTGAATGCCCATTTCTCTACCGTAAGCCGTCTCCAAAGATACTTCAGAGAATTTGACAATACGTCCAACTGGCCTCGCAACCACAGACCATGTGTAACCACACCAGCCCAGGACCTCCACATCCAGCACCTCCAGGATCGTCTGAGACCAGCCACTCCGGACAGATGCTGCAACAATTGGTTTGAATAACCAAAGATATTCTGCACAAACTGTCAGGGAACCGTCTCAGGGAAGCTCATCTTCATCTGCTTGTCGTCCTCATCGGGGTCTCCACTTGACTGCAGTGTGGCGTCGTTACCGACTTGAGTGGGCAACGTTGGGAGAGGTGTTCTGTTCACGGATGAATCCCGGTTTTCACTGCACAGGGAAGATGGCAGACTGCGAGTATGGCGTAGTGTGCGTGAGCGGTTTGCTGATGTCAACGTTGTGAATCGAGTGACCCATGGTCGCAGTGGGATTATGGTATGGACAGGCATAGGTTATGGACAAGAACACGGGCATTTTATTGATGGCATGTTGAATGCATAGAGATACCGTGACGAGATCCTGAGGCCCATTGTTGTGCCATTCATCCACGACCGTCACCTCATCTTCACACAGCCGTTGAAAAGGAGTGGACCAACATTCCACAGGCCACAGTCAACAACCTGATGAACTCCATCCGAAGGAGATACACTGTGTTGCACTGCATGAGGCATATGGAAGTCACACCAAATACTGACTGGTTTTATGACCCCATCGTGATATGCCACACCTGTGAGCAAGGGGCAGAGCCATGAACATTCACCACCTCTTTGCCGACAACTTTCCTGTAGGGACGCAATTTAACAGCACACCTCATATAAGTAGTTCTCAGAAGAAACAGATGGTGGCGCTGTACTCGATGCCTGTATCAGTAAATGAGTTAGCGATCAAGGAACACTACTAGATCCACAGCAACTTCACATAGAAAATAAATAGGGTATCATTTTCTGTGCCACATCTGTGTGAGTAACGGTCTCAGTCTGGCCAAAGTTATCTGGCTCCACCACTGCCTGGGAATGGATGGATTAACTCGGCAAAGGAGAAGTGCTTACTAACACAGATTTAGACAAACTGACAAACTGGTGAACAATATCTGAGAGCAAAAGGCCTGTTGTGTACATAGAAATAGTCTTAGATCTTTGAGTTCAGCTTTTATTGGTTTACATTAAGACAAGTATGGCCCCCCCACACCCCTTTTTTTTAATCAGCTCAAAGGAAGCCAGGAAGACCCTCCTCTTTTTATTGGTGACGTCATGTCCTATTAGAAAGTTGGATGATGACGTTTTGCTAGTGAACACCAATCGTGACTAAACCTTACTGTGCCTGCTCCATTGCTCCATTCTTTCCATGAGCTACTGCACGGAGATTACACACTTAAACCCTGCAATGATAAACCCCCACCCCACTGGCATCACCATATACCTTCTGCTCTAAGTTCTGCTCTGATAAACTGAAGGCTTTCATGCTTGAGTCTGAAGCGCTCAGGCATTTCATTCTCTCATGTGTGATACTGGACAGACCACTGCCAGTTCTGGTTTCACTCTAGTTTAGTACGCTTCTTCAAGGGCACAACAAACGCACTAGAAACTACACGACGTATGCTATTAGGACCAGTTATGTAAGCTTAGCTGTAGGCCACAACATCCATTCTTATCCACTGCCCCGGTGTATGATTAAATGCTGCACTTAAATACATATATCACATGTGTAGCATGGATTATCACGGCTCAGTCATTTAACAAAAAAGAAAAGCAAAAACGCTGAGCCGTATTTGTTCCATAAAATCTCAGACACAAGCACATTACAGCAGAACCCCAACATGCAGCAGGTTAGCAGAGGCTCTAGCTGTGTTTCTACCAGCACTGGCCCTGGGGAGGAAACTAGAATATATTACAATGGAGAGGACGGAGGGAAAGAGAGAGAGAAAGATAGACGGGTGAAGAACAGGGCAACGCAAAGATGGTGGGATATTAGTGCTTTCAGCTCCAGCACTTTGGAATAAAATGTCAGAAAGGGGAAACACAGTAAGAAGACAAGTAAGATAGTCCAGGAAGATAAGGAAGACAAAGCAGAAGTGCCGGGGAGTCTAGAACTCTTTGCACAGCAGCGGGCAAACCCTGCTTTCCTGATCAGAGTGAGAACAAGAGAAAGCCGGTGACTTTCCTCGTTTAGCCTGCACCACCCGTCCTCAGCCCAGATCCTGCCATTGTGGCAGGAGACAGACACCGATAAGGCACCAGAGTCAGAGCTGGAATTTTTAATCGGCTCCCTCCCTTCACCGCCAGTGTTTTTCCACTGTTCCTCGCCTTCAACTCCAGAGCCCATTGGTCATACTGACGTTGCAGTGACTGTTTGTTTTTATCTGTCCTCCTCTACCTTTCCCAGGACTTCATTAGGGGCTTTGTAGTCAGAGGCTTTGTTCTTCTAGGCAGGGTTAAGGAGAACTGGAAGGGCAGGAGGAACGGATCGGGCCTGGAGAATAAACTGAAGCATGCCTCATGTACTGAGCCCTGGCTAGTTCAAGTAATAGGTTAGTACAAGAGGATATTTAATGTAAACAACTTGAGAACTGACTGGGCCAACTTGAACTAATCTGTTCTAAAGGAAAGGCATCATACTGCATGTCTCTTTAGGATCTACAGCAATGGGCAGAAGTCTCATACCATCTTTCAGCTCCTTAATACTGAGTCACTACAGACATTAAAGACTCCCTCTCCAATGAGAATCAAAGAATTCTAGGGGAGCACCGGCAGCTTCTTTATTTGATCTGAAAATGCGCTTCTTTTTCTCCCCTTTCACACGTGCACGTTAATCTAGAAATGTTCCAGATTTTACCCGGAAGAGCCATATGCGTGAACGCGACCACCAGCTAGGTACGTCACCGACTTTCCCTGGACTTTATCCTGGTGGTACCCTAGTTAATACTTCGGGTAACGTCCGAGTTAGAGCACGTGAGAACAGCGTGGGAAATGTTCTGGAGTTTCTCCTGCATGTGCTGTACAAGCGCTGGCTAAAGCACGTGTTTCATCTCCCTCTGTGAGCTGCGTGTGTGAAACACTGCTCCGGAACAGCTCCAGACCAAATACTCCAGAGTTTCTCTAGAAATTCTCCAGACTTCATGTGTAAAAGAGATATTAGTAATGGTTTCTGTTTGTCTTTTATGACCACAATCTGAAGCATGGGCACAAACAGCTTTGGATTATTTCAGGTCTGAAGCAAAAATGGTGCTATATTTTTTGTAATATTATAAAGTTAAAAACTTTTGAAAAGAAAACTGTTGTATTTTACCTTAAAATTACAGCTTCAAAATCATTGTGATGCTTCACTGACCTGTAATAGGAAAAAAGAGCTTCTGTCGTTGCTGCTCCAAGCTGAGCACTGCAGAAACTGCACTATGTAACTTTTGGAGGAGAGTAGAAAAACACCCACCATCCCTCACCTAATCCCATTATTTCAATGCAGCGCTATATAGAAGTAAAGTACACTCTGCAACTGTAGGGGGAGCCCAGGAAAAAGCAAACCAAACCTTACCTAGTGCTCCTTTAAATGCTATCCATCTGAGGGTGGTCTACCAGGTTGTGAGGCGCTCCACTTTTGAATTCTAGTTTCGGAAACTCCTTACATTATTCATGACAATTTTGCCCTAAACATTAATAAAGGAAGGATGGTTTTGCACAGTACCCTTTAGACAAATAAGTATTGTATGGATTGTATAAATACGGTAAGCCAGGCTCCAAATATAGCAGGGTATTTGACTGACTGGTATTACAGCCATAAAGGCCCTATTACAGACACATCTTCAGCCCTAAAGACACGTCCGCCTGCATGTCCCCGTATAATGGTGCCTTGTTCTCTCTCTGGTGAGGAAAGCAGAGCTGTGATGCGCACTAGGGCCGGCTCTCTGTGTGTCTTACTGCAGAGACCTCCTGTTGCAGCTCAGCCGCTCGCTTTCTCAGCTCCTCGCTCTGGGCCTCACTGTGAGACAGCTCCTCCTTCAGCTGCTCTACCTGTCAGGAGAGGGCGCTGTTACTGCAACAAACCACCAAACAGCATTCTGAAGCTCAGCGGGTGCTCACTCCACAGCCAATCGGCAAGGTCACATGGTTATTACATAGCGAGCGCAGACCTATCAGCATTCAGCGTGCAGTGGTCAGTCGTCAATTCTTCGCAAAAGGTGCTTGTTAAAAAGCTCACTTGACATCAGCTGGAGGCACAGAGCATGACATGCAAGAACCTGTCACACAGCTACAGAACTGGAACGGATCGATATTAATGCAGAGCAACAGCATGCCGGGCTGGGGCACACTGTTAGTGGTGAAGGAACAGCTGCACATTACACACCTTGACTGCTACAGGCCTAGGCATCTGATAACTACCTTGTTTTTCATGAACTTGGAGTGACTGCGGTAGACTTCCATCTGCTTCATCTCCTCCTCCCTCTCCTCTGTGCTCAGGGCTCCGTTGGACTTCAGCATCTGAACCTCCTCTTCCAGGTCCCTCAGACTACGCTCTAGAGAACTGATCTTAGAGTCCTGTCAGAGAGGGGAAGAGCACAGAGGAAAAGACAAGAAAGGATCATAAAAAAGGAGACAAGGGAAAAAAACAAGAACTCAACAACAAACAAGAGAGAGGCTTCAACATCAGGGGTTTATATACTTTACTGCTTTCAAGTGGTCCATGGGGTGCAGGTGCAGAGAGAGAGAGAGAGAGAGAGAGAGAGAGAGAAAGAGGGTGAGAGACAGAGAGAGAGAGAGGGAGACAGAAAGAGTGTGAGAGACAGAGAGAGAGAGAAACAGAGACCTAGAGAGACAGACACAGAGAGAGCAGAGAGAGAGACAGAAAGAGGATGAGGGAGAAAGAGAGAGAGAGAGAGAGAGAGAGAGAAAGACAGACAGACACAGAGAGAGGGTGAGAGAGAGAGAAATAGAGGGAGAGAGAGAGAGGGAGAAAGAGAGACAGACACAGAGAGAGGGTGAGAAGGGAGGGAGACAAACTCAAACTGGAGAAACTGTGTCGGACACAAAGAGCCAGTTTAATTCTAATCAAGCACAATCTCACTTAATTCCACATCTTTAATCAGCGAGTCTCTAAACATTGATGGTCAGTGCTTTTCTGGACTAAAAGCAACAGCGCTGGCTCTTTGTGGATAACGCTACTCTCTCTCTGTTCTGTGGACGGAAAACCAATATCACTGCAAGGAAACCAACACTTGCCTTCATCTCAATGACGGTCTGCAGGGCTTTGGTTTTGGCCGATTCTGGCGCTCCCTCGTAGCGTCGGTGCACGTCCTGAGGAGGAAGCAGGAGACGAGGGTCATGAGAGGCTGTAGCCACTGGAAGGCGATGCCTCCCTCGAGCAGTGGCCCCCAGCAGCCGCAGGTCCCCCTTACCATCCCACATGATCCCAGCTCAGAGCTCTGCTGTGCTTTCGCTGGGTTTTGACCAGATTCTTCTTTTAGCCCCTGCTTTTAAAAGGGCTCAATGACATCACAGCATTGAGGACAGTGCGCAGACCCAGACCACCGGCCTCCTCTCATGCCCTGAGTGTTTGTGCTTCACTGAGTCTCTTATGATCAGTATAATGTACCCAGCTTCCCTCTAAGAGATCTAATGCAGCTCCTTGCAAATACAAAGAGATGGAGGCAGCCTGCTTTACCCGGGGCAATTACTGATAATACACACACACGAACTAAACCGGGTGGGAGGATGCAAAACAGGGGTCGTGTGCACCTGATCTGACACAGGCCCTTTCTACCTCTCCTCCCGTGAAATCAGCATTAGGTCCACGTCCCAGTTACTGGATGCACAATGTGTAGTTAGCTACAAAACTGTTGTAAGGAAGCCCTAAAAGCCCATTTTTTAAAATTATTTAAAATAATAAATAATAAAATAATAAAATAAAACGTTGTTTTATATGAATATACTTTTTCGGCTACTCCCGTCCAAGTGCGCCACAGCAGATCATCCAATCTGCATTATTGATTCAGCACAGACGCCCTTCCTGACACAACCCTCCCTTTTTATCCGGGCTTTGGGATACACACGGGACCTACGGACACTTTTGAGTCTCCAATCCACCTACCAACGTGTGTTTTTGGAGTGTGGGAGGAAACCGGAGCACCCGGAGGAAACCCACGCAGACACAGGGAGAACACACCACACTCCTCACAGACAGTCACCTGGAGGAAACCCTCGCAGACACAGTGAGAACAGACCACACTCCTCACAGACAGTCACCCGGAGGAAACCCACGCAGACACAGAGAGAACACACCACACTCCTCACAGACAGTCACCCGGAGGAAACCCACGCAGACACAGGGAGAACACACCACACTCCTCACAGACAGTCACCCGGAGAAAACCCAGGAACCTGGAGCTGTGACACTACCTGCTGCACCACTGTGAGATAGTGATTTATTTCTTATCATGACAAACCTGATATTGAGAATGCAAATTATTCCTATTTTATCAAGATAACAAATTTTGCATTATAAATGTTTATATTGGGGCGGCACAGTGGCACAGCAGGTAGTGTCTCTGTTAAAAACACACATTGGTAGGTGGATTAGTGACTCAAAACTGACCATAGGTGTGAGTATGTTTCTGATTGGTGTATCGCAGTCTAAACAAAAGCAATACAGCGTTTAAAGCAGCACTTTCTACAATAGTTAGCGGTTCACGTATTAAACCAGCCAAGTGACACCAGAGGGGTAGTGACGAATGGGATGAATGAATATCTGTAGACCTAACAGACTCGGTTTTAGTGCGCCATCTAGTGGACTCAGTTGAATGCATGATACTGCAGGAAAAAGGTGAAATTAATGCGGTTTTAGGACAATTTTGTAAATACTCAGAGGGTCGGATAAAACAGACTACTAGGCCATGTATGTCCCGCAGGCCGTAGTTTACCCACCACTGGTCTAAAAGGCATAAAAATCTATAGAATGCAAAAAAAACTGAGATTTGAGTGAGTAGAATTACTCCAAAAATGTTCGGACATGCCCACTCGGGGAGGGTTTCCTTAGTTTTGGGCCATTTTCCACATGTTGTAAATGTACAGCACCAGTCAAAAGTTTGGACACACCTCCTTATTCAATGGTTTTTCTTAGTTTTTTAGTATTTTCTAAGTTGTAAATGAACATGGAAGACATTAAAACTATGAAGGAACACATATGGAATTACGTCGTAAACAAAAAACCAGACTATGTTTTACACTTTAGACTCTTCACAGTAGCCCCCTGTTGCTTTGAAGACAGCTTCACACACTCTCTCCGTTCTCTCAGTCGGCTTCATGAGGTCGTCACCTGGAACGGTTTTCAGTGAACAGCCGTGGCCTCGTCAAGAGTTAATCTGTAGAACCGCTCTCTTCTGAATGTGTCTGAGACTGTAACTGGGGTTGTTCAAAGGTGACTGGTACAGTCCACTCATTACAGGACCTCTTTCAAATGTAGACCATCTTTCAAAGCAAACCTGTGCTCACATGTTGATGGTTTACCCCTAGAGGACCTTTCTAATAAATAACTCACTGTGGATCAGTTAATCAAACCCATCTTTTCGTATGAATCAATGCAGTTCCACCTCTCAGCACTGGGTGTCAGCGCTCTCACAGAGCTGCTATTGTTCTGGAAGGAAAGGCTGAGGAGACTGTGACACAAAGTGCACAAATGGAAAAGAGACACAACAAAAGGAGACCAGACAAAGGTAAACGTGAGCTTGGAGTGTGAAGATTTATAGAAGTCATTCTTCCAGTGTTTCAAAGGTCTGCGGAAGATGCTGCTGGGCTACGGCTGGAGCTCTGACAAATATGCAGAGGGTTGGTCGTCCATGTGCTTTGGTCCAGACTCTCCCGCATTCCTCTGACCCAGGACCTTCGTTTCATAAAACAGTGTGCAATAGATCTTACGTAAGAATACTCTAAAGTGTGTTCGTGTTGTGAATCAACTTCCAGCGTCAGAGCGGTGGGAATTTACAGCATTAAACGAGACGAATCTGTCTTTAACTCAATTAACCGTTTCTGCAACCAGCAACATCCGTCTCCATTCATCACTGTCCTCTTCCATCTCTCCTGTTTCTATAGCAACTAATGCTCAATGGCTTTAATCTGTCTGTCTCTGCTTCTGCTCTGGTTGATGAGTCTGAACATCCGTCTGGTTCCGTCTCACGAGCCTGGGGCTTCAGAGCTTTCCCCTGACCCCCACTACACCAGAAAACTCCAGGGTTAAACACTGACAGGTAGCAGTCAAATGACTCTAATAACAGAGTTTTGTGGTCATATATAAAAAGAGTAGGGAAAAAGAGCTAATGATGTATTTACGTTTAAAGGGGGACAGCACTGTGCAAAAGCATTAGGCAACTAAGATTATATTAATCTTAAAAATACATGTAAACTTGTATAAAATGGCCTTTAAATACCATAAATACAAAAATGTAAATACAGTAAATTGATTTTTTTCTGAAAATGTAGTAGCTGGGTTCATTTTTACTATGAAGAACATAGTGTGTTTCCAGATGTTCTTCCTGATCGTATGGATTTGTTTAAATCAACAGCACACTTTATTTAACACAATGATGTATTTATTAACCGCTAAAACTAGGGACTAAATGATAACCTCAAATAACACTGGAGTGTCACAAGGAGAGGTGTGGAAAGGGTTAAACCAACACTTTTACACTAGTGTTGCACGGTATACCGATACTAACAAAGTATCTCAATGCTTTGTCATTAAAAACGGTACAATACCCCATATTATGAGGACCGGTACTTTGAGGAGTGTTTGGAAATAAGAGCGTTACTTCCAACGAGTGCCACAGGGGGGTTTTGTGACCCCACAGCGCTTTGCCTCCTCTCCCTCCCTTAATGATTTTGGCGCTAGTTTTAGCCACTTTTCAGACCTTCTAGTGAGTTATTTAAAAAACAAAAACCCAACTAGCACCAGCGACTTTTTGTACAAACCCTAGCTACTTTATATAGAAGAGAATTGTCGGTAGTACGACTTGTTAGAACACCAGGACTGACAGCGAGAGGGAGACAAAGATCTCTCTTCACGGCTTCTCCACTCCCAAAGACACTGAGCAGCACAGTCTGTCGGCGTGGCAGCTCACACAGATCAGAATGAGCGTATGAATGTATGACACGGGACTCTTTACTTTTAGTAAGTAAGTTGGCGCGACTGGACCCATGGTGAAAGGTAACGAGTGGCGTCACATTAACAAGCAGCGATTCTGCTGGCCACCCTCAGCTTGTAGAAAAGCTACATTGCTTTTCCTGATGTTTTAGATTTGTGCCATTGTATCGAGATATTTAGGCAGGTATCGTACTGAAAATCAAAATGATGGTATCGTGACAACACTACTTCAAACACTCACTCACTGGAAAAATGGGATTTGTATTTATTTTGTATTTAATATCAGGGTTATTTTTGTTTGTTTGTTTGTTTTGAGCAAAAATATTTGCATAAAGCTTTGCACAGTACTGTATTACGAAAAACATTCACTTTTTTGAGTCCTGTAGCACATTAATTCCGGTATCTGGAGTCCACCAACAAACACAGTCCGTGTTTTGTGATCTGCCCAAGTCTGAAAACATGGGATAAAACAATCTGTTCTGCTACATCGTACATAGAAAGCAGGCACTTTCACTTGGTGGATCTGTGTGGATCGTAATGCCTGGTGCAGTGACAGGGACAATGTACTGAATAAACCAGGCTCCTTTCTCTCTGACGTTATAAAAGATCCCTGAACATTTCCTGGAAGAGAATCAAGACGGGAAGCTGATGTCCAGCTAAATCTGGGGTCAATCCTTGCCTCCTGATTGTCCCCATCTTCAATAAACCAGCTCAGACACTGCCTCTAGCCTCCTCTCTACTTAATGGTTGATGTGTTGTTACTGTACTGGTGCAGATCAGCTGCTATCACACCGTCCAGTTCAGCCCAAAGAATGTAAAACCATTTGAGGGTCTAGTAAAGCGCTGTAGACCTGTAACCAACATGATTACCACCTTACCTCCCTCAGTGCGGAGTTCTCTTTATCCCTCTGATCCAGCAGGCTCTCCAGGTGGTGGATGTGCATCTCTGCCTCCGCGAGACGTCGCGTGCGCTCGTGGTCCTCCTCGCTGGCTTTGGCCGACAGCCCTTTACTCTGCAGCATCTCCAGGAGCTTCTTGATGGATTCGTCGCGGGCACCGAGCGTCTGCTTCTGCGTGTCGATGCGCAGCTCCATCTCCTCTAGCGTTTTCCTCAGGAGGAAGAGCTCCTTGGCCTGTCGCTCGTGTTCGCTGTGAAGCCTCTGGAAGTTCTCCTCCGTGAGCTCGGCCGAGATCGGCTCGCCCGGTCGGAGGCTGCCGTCCTGCTGGAAAAGCTGATTCAGGTCGCGCTGGATCCGCAGCTCGTCCTGCAAGGCCTGGACGGTCATCTGGAGGTGCTGCAAACATCGAGGAAAGGTTTGAGAATAAACGTGAGGCTGCACACTTAAACCAGACTACGCTTGGGTGATTCAACTAGGACTTTCCTTTTATTCAGAATAAAACATTCAAATAATTTTACTTTTCTAAATGTTTTTAACAGTGAAATGTTTGAATAATTTAAATATTAATCAGAAATAACAAGAACACAAAATATCACTGATGCAAAGAACATTCGACCTTCATTTTTACACCCGCAAGTAACTGTAACACTATAACCCAGGGGCAGCAGAAACTGCACTATGTAACTTCCGTTAGGAAAATAGGAATCAGCCTTGCCCTCCACTCGAGGGGAAAGTAAAATCAAAAAGGTGTGTATACCTCTATAATGTCTTCTCCTAGACAAAACAAAAGAGTTTAGCGCAAGTCTCCTGCTGCTCGAATGTGTCTCCAGAGATCTCAGTCATCTCACATGTCTCAGGAGTTTTAGTGGAGATCCCAATAAAGTCACAAACAATGCTGTCTGAGTCACCAAACGGATTAGACCCTACACTCTCCTTTATATATCTATGTCTCTCTCCCTCTCTCTCTCATTCTCCTTTTTGTCTCATCCATTTTCTCTTAAGGAATTTTAGAAGATCACCATTATGTCTCCTGAGCCATTATGTAAAAATATGAATTACCCTCTGGACATGTAGGGGGAGCCCTGGAGCTAAAATACCAAATCTCACATAGTGTTCCTTTAACCTGTCATTTCTGTGAATGATTATCTGGTTACAGCAGCTGAAACGCAGGAGGAGACCACTGCCAGCACACGCAGTTTCTGGACAGATTTAGAGGTTGTCCCCTTCTGAGATTATTATACGCTCTGCCACAGAGAACCTTGAGACCACACACGTTTCCATCTGCCTGCGAGGCTTAGGCGGACCCCCTGTTCATGTGCCACCACCTATCTACACAAATGAAGCTGAAATCAGGCCAAATGCAAAATTACTGCAGATAACAGTGCTGTAAAAACGGTATAAGATGAGAAGCACTGTATCTGAGCTGACTGTGCTTTCACAGTAATGCTGCCATGTGCCCAATGACCCACGATCCAGCAGCAAAAAGCAAAACCCAGTGAGAAATGACCCAAAAACCCTGCGAAATTCCTCTGCAACGGCAGACGTGAAAGGGAGGAGCTACACACAAGCAGCGACTGCTCAAGTCTGCGCAGGTGTGGGCAGGCCACAAGGGCTGGGGCAGGTGGATGACTCATGTTTTAAATTTCTTCAAAGAAGAGAGCAGTCAGCAATGACCAGAATCAGCCATGCAGCCTTAAAGGGGTCATATTTTCACCATCTGTGACCTGCTTTTATGAAAATACCACAAGGATCAAACACAACAGCAGTGTTCTCCTCCTGTCTAAAAGCCGGTTCCAGTGCCTGTTCAAAGTTTATTTGTTACATACACAGTCACACATGCTACAACTAGAACTAAACTAGCTTTGAAGACTGCTCACTTTCATGAAAAAAGCAGAAATCTGTAAAGGATAGAGTGTGTAAGATAGGAGATTAATGGTATATTGTAACAAAAAGTGCGTTCAAATAAACACAAAGCATATATGTACACACACACACACAAATAATACCATCATTTATTAAGGAAAATGTGCCAAGACCTGGGTGTCAAACTGTAGGGGTCCACTGCAGAAGAGAATGAGCCGCTCGCTGTTCGCCCCGACCCTGAGCACACAGCAGTGAGGAGCAAGGAGCAGAAGCTCTGATTTTTAGCCGTTTACACTCTGTTCTCTTTTTCCTACGTTTTTACTCAGTGCTTTTATTTGTCCTCACTCTTTGTGTCTGTTGTGCTGCATTGCTCTCACATAAACGTGGGATTGGACAGACTCAGACGAGGGGGCGGGGCGATTCTAAAGTCTCTGCACTTGACGTCAGAAGTGGAGCAGAATCATATTATTTAACATGTGACCTGCTGAATATTACATAGACAATGTTCCACAGGGGTTTTTTCTATAAATAAGAGCAGGAGCAGGCATCTTGTAGCACACTTTGTCCATAGGTTTGTCCAAGCAAGAGTGTAATGACTTAGAAACGCACTTTTACTGCTTGGCTACAATTATATTTCAGCACAAAACATCCCTTTAAAAAGGTCAGGATTTACTAAGAGTGGATGGAGAAAAAAAGAAAAAGCAGCAGCATGAAAAGATGAGGCAAAGGAAATGAGGAAGAAACAAAGAAAAGAAGAAGAACTGAAAGGTTACTACCAATGATTCAGAATTCTCAGCACTATGAGATCCCCCAGGGCCGGACCGAGAGGAAGCAGAAGGCCTGCTGTCATTCTGCGTAACAGCGACTAACAGACTGAGATAAACAAGAGCAAAAGACAACATGTCCTGTGACATACTATGCTCATTGAAGCGTAGACATGAGGACTGGTGAGTCATGAGATACAGTACACTCAGGCTAATATGCCTTCTCTCTCTCTCCATCTCTGTCTCTCTCTCTCTCTCTCTGTCTCTCTCTCACTGTCTCTCTCTCTCTCTATTATCAAAAGGAGACGGATGGAGAGCTCAGGGCTGTCTTCAATTTCTTCTCTCTCCCTTGTGAAGGGACAAGTCAGAACACATGCACCAGCTCACAACCCCACCTCACAGGCCCAGGAGGCCCTATACAACATAAAATCTCCTGAGTTTAAAGAAACTTTACAATAAACATGTGATTTCAGGGAGCAGGTCATGTTTGAATGTTAAAGAGTCTACAGATGTGATCAGAGGACGCTTATCACATTCAACACAAGTGTAAATAGAGTGAGGATTTTTACATCTGCACACATTTCCCAAAGCAGAAGCACATCAAATCTGAGCACAGACACGGGTGAGAGGGGTAAGATAGCTCCACCAGAAGGGATACTACTACTACTGTCATTTATTTATTCTATTTTGTGTTATTTATGGTGCAGCAAGTAGTGTCGCAGGAAACTGGAGGGTGTGGGTTCGAGTCCTGCTCCGGGTGACTGTCTGTGAGGAGTGTGGTGTGTTCTCCCTGTGTCTGCGTGGGTTTCCTCTGGGTGACTGTCTGTGAGGAGTGTGGTGTGTTCTCCCTGTGTCTGCGTGGGTTTCCTCCGGGTGACTGTCTGTGAGGAGTGTGGTGTGTTCTCCCTGTGTCTTCGTGGGTTTCCTCCGGGTGACTGTCTGTGAGGAGTGTGGTGTGTTCTCCCTGTGTCTGCGTGGGTTACCTCCGGGTGACTGTCTGTGAGGAGTGTGGTGTGTTCTCCCTGTGTCTGTGCGGGTTTTCTCCGGGTGACTGTCTGTGAGGAGTGTGGTGTGTTCTCCCTGTGTCTGCGAGGGTTTCCTCCGGGTGACTGTCTGTGAGGAGTGTGGTGTGTTCTCCCTGTGTCTGTGCGGGTTTTCTCCGGGTGACTGTCTGTGAGGAGTGTGGTGTGTTCTCCCTGTGTCTGTGCGGGTTTTCTCCGGGTGACTGTCTGTGAGGAGTGTGGTGTGTTCTCCCTGTGTCTGCGTGGGTTTGTATAATTTTTAATTACCTGTTCTTATTCCTCCTGGTTTGAGTGATCTACTTTTTCTTTCATTACAATCTTGAACTTTTAAATTCTTAATATTTTTTAAATTAGTCGTGTTTATTTTCTGGATTTTGCATATCCACTGTTTGTTTTTACTTTGTATTTTAATTCTGTACTGTGAAGCACATTGAGCTGCATTTCTAACGTATGAAATGTGCGATATAAATCAAGCTTACTACTGCTAATAATAATAAAAATAATAATAATAGTAATAAATACTAGTAATAATAATAATACATTTCTTTTAAATAGAGCCCTTCTCATATCTAAGGTCACGTTACAGTTCATGGAGAGAGGAGAAATTAACTAGCGTGAGGTGGCAAATGAAAAAATATTTAGGAAAATGTATGCTTTAGGCTTTAAGCACATGTCCTGTGCATCTGAAGGCTACCAACCCACACACTGGGAAACAAGACCGCCTAGTCAAAAAAGCCGTTATGATTTTGTGCTGCATCTTACGTAGGGTTCATGGAAATTTAAAACTGTCCGCCCCCTCGTCTGAGTCTGTTTAGCCAGAGGGAGAACCTTGCTGTGTGGTTTGATCCTTGTGGTATTTTGACCAAAGCAGGTCCCAGACATTTCATTAAAGACCCAGAAGTGTTTTGCCTAGTGGAAAAGGCGGGAGAGTATATACTTTTTCAAGAAGGAGAACGAGGAGCAGAGGCTGAGACTCCTCATCTGTAAGAGAAGACCATTATCAGAGCGAGACAGCAGGGGGTGCAAGAGTTCAGCTGAAAATGGGGCTGCTGCACCTGGGGCTGTAAGGTTGTGCCCAAACCAGGAGGAGTTCAAACCGACCACAGGAAACCTGTCCCAATCAGAACATGAACAAACAATTCATGGCAATCTTCTCCTTATGCGGCAAAATGAACTCATGTGCAGCTGCTCCAAAGTTCTATACGCCCAGCAATGCTTTTCTATAGAGTTTATCAAATGGTGTGAGCGCAACTCAACACCTGTCAGCATTCGATACACTCCACAGGTACAAGAGGTGTCAACAAGCTTTTGTACAGTGACCACTCAAACACACACACACACACACACACAGACAGAGAGAGAGAGAGAGAGAGAAAGCAAAGAGTGAAGGAGAGAGAGTAAAAAACAGAGAGGCAGTGAAAGAGAAAAGCAGAGAGAGAGAAGCAAAAGAGAAAGAGAGAAGCAGAGTAAAAGAGAGAGAAGCAGAGAGAGAAGCAAAGAGTGAAGGAGAGAGAGTAAAAAGAGAGAAGCAGAGTAAAAGAGAAAAGCAGAGAAAGAGAAGCAGAGTAAAAAAGAGAGAGAGAGAGAGAGAGAGAAAGAGATACAGGTATTACTGCTGTAAATATTGACTGCTGTTCTATGTGGTTCCCTAATGGCACCATGGAGACAGGACTATGTATTATTCATGCATCTCGTCCTGCTACTCTTATCTCACACTGTGTGCGCGCGAGTGTGCGAGTGTGCTGTGAGAGAGAGAACAGTCAGCCACAGAGGACAGATTACTGAACCATTCTTTCTCCTTTCCCTCCATGTAGCCTTCATTCTCCATCACTCTACACGAGTCAAATAAAAGTCCTTTCAGGAACAAACGTGTTTTCCTCTAAAACTCTCCAGCCACGTCTTTCAAAAGTCAAAAAGTAATCTCTGTGTGTAGCTCAGACAAACACTGGACACTGTCTTTCTCTGAGACGGAAACAGATGAGCACCCATGACTTTCAGAGCATCAGGTATACTGTGTGTGTGTGTGTAGTCTGGGGGCTCGGGTGGAGCTGTACTGAGCCGTGAGGTGGAGGGAGAGAGGAGCAGAATGAGGTCAAGTGGAGCTCACTTCTGTTTAGGTTACGAAACATGTTATGAGTCATGAAGCTGAAGACACTCTGGTCGGAGGACCTGGGGAGGCACGTCAGGATAGAGTCCCACATAAAACAGGCTATTTAACAGTGTGTAAAGCATTGCCCATAAACAACACACACACACACACACACACACACACACACACACACACACACACACAGAGAGAGAGAGAGAGAGAGAGAGAGAGAGAGAGAGAGAAATAAGAGCTGAGAGAGCTGTTAATTTTAGACGGGATCCTGAAGACTGAACCCAAATTCCACACTAACGCAGATCAAATGACTTAACTAGTGCTGGGCGATAAAACGATATCGATTTTTATCGTGATTAATTTTTGCTCAGTAAATATGATACGTTTTCAGCGGTTACACAGCCAGCTGCACGCTATCAGACACGTATTCCCCTGCTATTACGGTAAAGGAACATAGGAGACGCCATTAAATGGAGAACATAACCAAGACTAAAATACGTTATAGTCTCCTGTTTACTCTGTTTTGGGTTGTATTTTGTCTGGTACTGTGACGCCCCCCCAGTCACAAGCGCAGAAACTTACCCTCACGCACAAGGTGGTTTTTTCTTCAATCAAAGTGTATTTTCGTTTGGGAAACGTTTCCCCGTTTGCGAGACGTGGTTTTTCCTCGCACTAAATAATTTTTTCTCAATTTTTAATTGGCTCCGACACCACAGATCAGGCTGGATAAGCTGTTACACACAACGAATGAATGAACGTGAAAACGTTCTGGCTTTCCCACCGTTACAAGCACTCTTCTACTAATGGGTTAAGTGCAGTATGTTTATGAATTTATTATTTCAAACTCTTCTTAATCTTTCTTTTTACTCTTTCTGCTTCTTTAAACGCTTGAGGAGTTAATGACGTACGAATGTTTACATAACACAAGACATGGATATTACTTTTTTTGTAGTAAGAAAATGTTACTGTTCCAGTGGAATTTTGTGAATTCTTTGCGAAATTTGACTTTATTTTTGAATTTTGAATTTGAGAATACAGGAGGTCCTCGGGTTACGTCAGTCCCCAGTTACGATGTTTCGTGGTTACGACACATCTCCCATTTACTGTATAAAGCCTTGTATTGACTTAAGTGGTTTTGCGTCGTAAACGTCGTAACGCGAACTTCGTGTTTTGTGTGCGCAGCGGAAGAATACACTTACAGTATGTTATTTACGTACAATATGTACGTATGTTCCGACTTACACCGAAAATCGGTTTACGACGCGACGTAGGAACGGATCAACATCGTAAGTCGAGGACCCCCTGTATATATATATATAAAATATAGCAGTGTATTCGATCTATATTTTTACTAGGATGTCCTTTGTCACAGTGTGTTAATAATATAAATGTTAATAATAAAAATAATCGAGATCGATCAATATAGAAAAACCTATCGTGATAATATTTTTGGTCATATCGGCCAGCTCTACTTTTAATATTACAGGCAAAAACCTGCTTTTTATGGTCTTTTGTGCAGCTGTAAAACAAAATTGTGCCTTTATATTAAACCCATATGTCGAAGTGAATACACACAGTGCTTTACCATGGCATGGTGCCTACACGACTCACGACGGCAGCTCGTAAAATTACGCCGTGGTCTTTTGGAAGAGGTTCAAACGCTCCTTGGATCGGTGGCCGACGAAAGAGTCCAGCGAGAGCCGCAACAAACTCTACTGATCTGGGCACACCCGGAGCAGGGGGAGGCCATCTCAGTGCCCAAGCAGCAGTTGGGAGTTTGGAGCCTTGTTCCAATCCAGTCCTGGATGTTGAGGGTTCCTTCACTGACTTATAAAAGCTGTGCAGTAAGTAAGCATTGTTTAAAATCAGTTTTTTAATGGTTAAAGGTTGTAGTGATTTACCAGTGTATTTCAAACTGCAAAGCAAACATCAGAGCATGTTATAAAGCATCACAAAATTAACCTAGTTATACTACATGCTTCGTGTTAACTGCAAAGACTTCTGAAAGTGTGACTACAGGAGCTGCACTGATGTTCCCACTGAAGACCATTGATGCCATTTATTTTCCTCTCTGAGACACAGCAGCAGTGTTGGCTTTAATCAAAGAGCACATTCAGAGACTTCCAGTGTCATATCCCCAGACAACACACAAAAAAAACCGTGGTACAATAAAGAAATGGGAGAAACGAAGAACTGGGTTAAGAGAGAAACAGAAAAAAGATGGAGACAGATTTTGCGACAGAAAGAAACTGATGGTACCAGTATCTCCTCCCAAAGAGGACAGACTCCTTGACTTTATCCTGGACCACAATCTGACGGTGTGGAGCAGACTCCGAGGGTTGCTGGAGTGTACAGTGGATTGGCTGAAGGCAATATCAGGCACTGACATGTGACTAAAGTCAGGGTGCATGGTGTCACTGTTCAGAAAGTACAGTGTGAGTACAGGCCTGAGTCAGAAACGAGAACAGCGTGAATGACGATCAATGACAGCACGATACCACACTTTCTTTCTTTCCCAGTGCCAACACTAAAACCCAGAGCGATCCCCGTTTCCGGTCAGACACCAATTATTACCAAGTATTCCACTATACAAATATATAATCACTTAAAATGTAACAATCCTAAAGGGTTTTACAGCTCATGGTGCAGAGCCACGTTCTTTAACCTCGTACGAACAGCCTTAGTCTACGAGAATCATCGAGAGGATTTTTCTAATCTTTAAACAAAAGAATCTAGCGGTCCAAGCCGTCTAAAGGCCGATCTATACTTCTGCATTGACTCGACGCAGAGCCTGCACCATTGAGAGCGTTTATACGTCTGCACTGGTGTCTGTGTCACTCTGCAGTTACACCTCCACACCACTAGGGGCTGAATCTCAGACACCTTCCTCTACACTCTGTAGCACACAATGCAGAGGAATTACTTTTATAAATCTTTAGGGAGTAGGTTGTTGTTTGGGACCGAGGCAGTGTTTACATGAGGTGCCAGGAAAGGAACAAATACAAAGTGGAACGTTTGTCGAGTTATTTTTCCCTTTGTTTAGCATTTTTATTAAATCACTGAAGTCTGAGGAAAGATCTCGCTATGAAATTGGTGCTGTCTACAGCTCTGTTTGTGGAGAAGAGGAGTTCCTGTTGCTGTATTTCTTCGGTTCAACTTGTCCGTCCAACTTCTGACCAATCGCAGTTGTTGCTGCATCGACCCGACACAGTTGCATTTCTGGAAAGGTGCGTGTCAGGTCACGCCGTAGGTACTTACACTGGGCTTAAGTGTTGGCTCAATTACCAGGACTCCACAGGCCACTCCAGGTTTTACGTATAGGGGCGGCGCATGTGAGGCACGCCGTCATTCGTAACAACAACGTAACATTACAGGGTCTATTCACTCATGCACTCAATCTGACATCACCAGGACTTTGTACAATAGGGGCTGGCAAGATCCTGGGTAATGTGTGGTACAACGGCTACAGACATTTGCTTTTTACACATACAGCTTCTCCAGGTCAAGTCTTGGTTGCTATGCCTGTGTTCCTGGGTGGAAAGTACAGTCCCCTCTCCCCATCAAGCATGATGTGACAGATGTGTGCAGTTTGCATTCTCCTCCATTGGGTTTTACCGTCTAAGAGTTTGAAATTTGAAAATTGCCTGTAACAGGGAGAGCAGAGCCTCTGACATGTAACTCTGAGCTCAGCACTGCAGAAACTGCACTTGGTAACTATTGGAGGAGGGATAACCCCCCCACCTTGATTTCAGGGCAGTGCTGTAATTGTATGAGGTGCCCAGGAGCAAGTGTTGACTTCCCAGAAGAGTGAAAGCTTTTCCTGAAACAAAGCAGGACAAAAATGTGTTTATTTCAAAAGGAAATGTTGGAATTTTGAGCGTATAGTGCATCTGAGTCATCCCTAACGAGAATGCACGTTTCACCTCTGCTCAGAATAGAAGCACACTCAGGGCTTCCTGAAAGGGTATACACACACACACACACACACACACACCAGGGACATGGCATGAGTGTGGGCAAAACGATACCAGGCACAAAGATCGTAACCAGCATCTGCTCTACATCACCCACCTCTGTGTCATTCACAATCGTGTCCATTTCTCTTACTTCTCGACACCCACAGAATCTACATTTCTGCGAGTGTGGGCTTGGACACAACCACCCCTCCCTTCTCAAGGTCTTTCTCATTTTCTCTCCATCCTCTCTCTCCTCTCCTGGATTATGTCATCACTCTCCCTTTTTTCCTCCTCTTTAGGGTTATATCATCTCTGACTCCTTTAACACTCGTCTCCGCCTTACAGCTCCATCTCCTCCTCCTCCTCCGCTCCGTCTACTTCCTCCTCGTCCTCTCCTCGGGGCTCCGGAGCCTGACATTTAAGTAAAAGAACACACCGAGGCACCCTCCTGACACAGACCAGGCCACGGCTGGAGTCTGACGCTGCCTCATTACGCTTCATGATGCTCTG
Organism: Hoplias malabaricus; assembly: GCF_029633855.1. Taxonomy (NCBI): domain Eukaryota; kingdom Metazoa; phylum Chordata; class Actinopteri; order Characiformes; family Erythrinidae; genus Hoplias; species Hoplias malabaricus. The sequence goes on from NC_089803.1 coordinate 70,070,271, forward strand.
AGCTCATATCTGAATCTGATCAGCGCTACACAGGCTCTAGAGGAGACACAGGAGTGGAGGTCCTGAATAAACTCACCTGCAAACGCAGGGAAACTTTTGGTATTTGGATCCGTGTTCACTGAGAGTACTGTAAAAAAAAATCTAATTACTGCTTACAACACAAACACAACAGCAGTGAAGGAGCATGGGGTCATTTTGTGGATTTTTTTTAATTTTCTTACATCATTAGAACACAGCAGCTGTCCTTCACACTGTGTGAAAATGTCATGAACGGACCAATAAAAATCCTCCAAAATATAACTGGAATAAAAGCTTCTTTACAACCAAATTCCACCGAGTGTTAAAGCTTTTCCTTGTCCTGTAAATGAGTCACCCAATCACCCAGTCACTCACACACTCACCCAGTCACTCAGGCATTTACACACTCACCCAGTCACTCACACACTCACCCAGTCACTCACACACTCACCCAGTCACTCACACACTCACCCAGTCACTCACACACTCACCCAGTCACTCACACACTCACACCTGTGGACAGTTTCCCACACTCACTCACCCAGCCACTCACACACACACACACACACACACACACACACACACACACACACACACACATGTGGACACACTCCCACAGTCCCTCTCGCTCTCATTAATAAACTACAGGGTAAACAACCAGTTTGATTGGCTCAGCTGAGAGACTATACTGCCACATTAACTGGACTAGCTGCGCCTCTTGTCTATCACTTTGAGCGTCCAAAATATAACTCTCCACAAACATCACTTATTCTCATTCATTTATTACAAACTGCTCACAGATCCATTACTCAATCCAAGCCCTGACCACGGTCCACCCTTTGGTGACGCCTGGTTTAGGGCAAAAGAACAATGGCCATATTAGGCATGATTTATCTAAATGCTGAGGACATTGTGGTGTTTAGTGTGGATTCTGACCCTCTATTTTCTCACTCTTTTGATTCTTCTCGTTTTGGCGGAGGGATAAATATTCTGCCAGGCCAGATCACACACTTGAAGCACGTATAAAGAATGCCAAGCCACAGACTGCAGGAGGAGAAAAAGAAAGCGGGAAGAATTCACCGGAAACTTTCAACCCAGACACTCAGCAGCCTATAGCTATAACGGGAGCCTTAGTAAACCATGCAGAGGGCAGAACAGTGGGTGGTTATGGGACCTCCATGTAAGCAAAACGAGTGCCTGGTAACATCTACCATGCGCTACGCCTGACCCTTAACTAGGCTCCCACATTCTCTGAATAGTTCTCAGGTCGCAGTGAAAGATGTGGCGAGTTCAGCTGGTGAGCTCAGATACAGCAGGAATGCTCTGCTTCCGCTTCCACTACTGCATTTTCGAGCCCGTTTTGATCCAGCTGAAAGATCACTAGTTAAATGCGGTGATAATATTTTACATACACAGTGTTTCAGAGACAGCAGGGGTGTTTGCAGTGTGACAGCATGGATCTGAATTTAGATGCATTTTATTTAAACTGCTACAGACGTTTTCTGGGACATTAGAGTGTCTCCTCGACCACCACCAGTGTGTATCATCCACCTGAATAATGCCACCACACATGAGCTACCAGGCTGAGAGTAGAAGGCACAAAGAAACAAACAAAACAAAAAAAACACACCAGTCACTCATTCGCTCACTCACACAAGACAAGAGCAAGTGTCAGGCTGTGTTTCTGGACTGTGGGAGTAAACACAGAGACTCCTCTTTAAACCAGGATGAACTGTGTGGGTGATACACTCACTAGAGCGTCTGGGGAAAGAGCCTTAACCCTCACAGACTCTGAGATGATTCTTGGAGCAGGAGCTGTCTCTAATAAGCACAGCAGAGCAATAAAGACTTGACCATTTAAATTCAAATGGACTCAATCAGTTGCGTGGGTTCGGAGCCTACTCGGAATCACTGGGCACAGTGCAGAAAAACACCCTGGAGGGGGCGCCAGTCCTTCACAGGGTGAAACACACTCACGCAAGAGTCATCCTCCGGGTGACTGTCTGTGAGGAGTGTGGTGTGTTCTCCGTGTCCACGTGGGTTTCCTCCGGGTGACTGTCTGCGAGGAGTGTGATGTGTTCTTCCTGTGTCTGCGTGGGTTTCCTCCGGGTGACTGTCTGTGAGGAGTGTGGTGTGTTCTCCCTGTGTCCACGTGGGTTTCCTCCGGGTGACTGTCTGCGAGGAGTGTGGTGTGTTCTTCCTGTGTCTGCGTGGGTTTCCTCCAGGTGCTCCAGTTTCCTCCCATGCTCCAAAAACACACGCTGGTAGGTGGATTGGCGACTCAAAAGTGTCCGTAGGTGTGAGTGCGTGAGTGTGTTTCACCCTGTGAAGGACTGGTGCCCCCTCCAGTGTGTTTTTCTGCACTGTGCCCCGTGATTCCAGGTAGGCTCTGGACCCACCGCAACCCTGAGCTGGATAAGGGTTACAGACATTAAATGAATGAATGAGTTTATGGTAAGTTGATAATGTAACTATCGTTGCCCCTGACTCCTGCGTAGAAGCAACAGAGTAATTTTACGACTCTCAAATTTCTAAACAACTAAATAACACAGACGAGTATGACTTGGAGGAAAGTATCTGTTGCAAAAGATAAAACATGGTGCGTACTCCAGCAGATGAACTGGGTGTGAAAAGACTACAGCAAGCAAGAGGCCATCTGTTAGCGCCACACACTCAAGAGACACATTGCTTTAAAAAAATATTATGTCATCATTAAAAGAGTCAGAGAATTTTCATTGTTATACAATTTGTTATAAATTGTATATACATTGTTATAAATTGTATAACAATGAAAATTCGCTGACTCTGTTAATGATGACATAATATTTTATAATAAAGCAATGTGTCTCTTGACAGAGCAAAAGAGATTCCACTGTCCTTGTATAATGTTTATGTTTATGAACTTTATGTTTACTACATTGTGTGCCTTGAAAATACATATGCTGACAATGGCAAGCATGGAATTAGGCCTATTTATGCACTCCGTCTGCTTCTTTTATACACACACACACACACACACATTCTCGGCAGTCTGGTATCATCCATTGTTTGGGTATATCTTGTACCACAGACTTTTAAATTCCCCCCACCAGCAGCACTGTCTCTTCCCTGCCCAGTGAATCAATGATGGAGGATGGATAAACATCATGAATGAATCATTACAAAAGCATTAATTATTTGCTTTTTGTTCCCTGTGTTCACGGAGCTGTACGAGCGTTCCCAAAGGGAAACAACAACCGTGAAAATACAATGGTATCAGGTAACAGAGCCTTAGCTGCGGCCTGAGGCTACACCCCCCCCCCCTTCCCTCAGCCTCAGCTTGGTTTGTATGTGACACGACCATTGTGTCATACACAAACCACTGCATAGCACCTACATTACCCGACACCAGTGGACTCTACTCTGTCTGGTCCCTAGTCCCTGGTTCGTTTTCCACTAACACAGCTCCTCCTCCTGAAATGTAGCTGGAGATTAGGGGTGGACGATATGATCCTAAAATAACATCACGATATTTCAGGGTGTTTTGCTGATGATGATATTACTGAAGATATGAACTAAACACTGAATGATACTTGTATTAATTTCAAGAACACACTGTTGCAACAAAATAAAAGTTATATTAATATTAATTGAGTTTTATTTTAGAAGAAATGTCGCTTATTTTGTAAAAAAAAATTATAATAATAATAATTACTGACATTGTGTAAAATAAACAATGTAGCAAATTAATCTACTAAAAATAAATTTAGTGTGCATATAAAAAGCAAAAGCAAAAATTAATTTATTCATTCATTATCTGTAACCCTTATCTAGTTCAAGGTCGCGGTGGGTCCAGAGTCTACCTGGAATCATTGGGCGCAAGGCGGGAATACACCCTGGAGGGGGCGCCAGTCCTTCACAGGGCAACACACACTCACACATTCAGTCACACACTCACACCTACAGACACTTTTGAGTCGCCAATCCACCTACCAACATGTGTTTTTGGAGCGTGGGAGGAAACCGGAGCACCCGGAGGAAACCCACGCAGACACAGGGAGAACACACCTCATTCCCCACAGACATTCACCCGGAGGAAACCCACGCAGACACAGGGAGAACACACCACACTCCTCACAGACAGTCACCCGGAGGAAACCCACGCAGACACAGGGAGAACACACCACACTCCTCACAGACAGTCACCCGGAGGAAACCCACGCAGACACAGGGAGAACACACCACACTCCTCACAGACAGTCACCTGGAGCGGGACTTGAAGCCAGGTCCCTGGAGATGTGAGACTGTGACACTACCTGCTGCACCACCATGCCGCCGGAAAGCAAAAATTATTATACAAAAATACTCCTAAAGCTACACAGTAAATACCAAAACAAATACAGAATAGTCGCCATGCTGAGTCAGAGTGCTGAGTCAGAGTCAGAGTGCCGTGCTGATTCAGAGTGCTCTGTCTGCTTGGGTTTGAGCTCACATCGTCTGCTGAAGTCTCCTTGTGGTGTGTTTGACTTTCCTCGTACTGGGTGCTTCTGCTTGAGGTGCTGGAACTGATTAGTTGTGTTTCCTTATTTTGTTGTTACAGGCTTCTTTCATTTCTTACAATTACAGAGGCTTGTTGTACATCTGATATTTTGCAACGAAATCACCACCACACGACTAAAGTCACTCCTGATTTAGAGCAAATGCTTCCATCACAGAGCAACGTCCCACCGTTCTTCACTGTGCCTGAATGACTCACATACGGAACGTATGACATATTACATAATGTCATTGTGTAAACAAGTCAGAATATCCCAATTATCATAATATTGATTTTATTGTGAGGCGGCACGGTGGCACAGCAGGTAGTGTCGCAGTCACAGAGCTCCAGAGTCCTGGAGGTTGTGGGTTCGAGTCCCGCTCCGGGTGACTGTCTGTGAGGAGTGTGGTGTGTTCTCTCTGTGTCTGCGTGTGTTTCCTCCGGGTGCTCCGGTTTCCTCCCACAGTCCAAAAACACACGTTGTTAGGTGGATTGGCGAATCAAAAGTGTCCGTAGGTGTGAGTGTGTGAGTGAATGTGTGTGTGTCCGTGTTGCCCTGTGAAGGACTGGCGCCCCCTCCAGGGTGTGTTCCCACCTTGCGCCCAATGATTGCAGGTAGGCTCTGGACCCACCGCGACCCTGAACTGGAT
>NC_089803.1:70080454-70132954 GCF_029633855.1 Hoplias malabaricus
GTGGGTTTCCTCCGGGTGACTGTCTGTGAGGAGTGTGGTGTGTTCTCCCTGTGTCTGCGTGGGTTTCCTCCGGGTGACTGTCTGTGAGGAGTGTGGTGTGTTCTCTCTGTGTCTGCGTGGGTTTCCTCCGGGTGACTGTCTGTGAGGAGTGCGGTGTGTTCTCCCTGTGTCTGCGTGGGTTTCCTCCGGGTGACTGTCTGTGAGGAGTGCGGTGTGTTCTCCCTGTGTCTGCGTGGGTTTCCTCCGGGTGACTGTCTGTGAGGAGTGTGGTGTGTTCTCCCTGTGTCTGCGTGGGTTTCCTCCGGGTGACTGTCTGTGAGGAGTGTGGTGTGTTCTCTCTGTGTCTGCGTGGGTTTCCTCTGGGTGACTGTCTGTGAGGAGTGTGGTGTGTTCTCTCTGTGTCTGCGTGGGTTTCCTCTGGGTGACTGTCTGTGAGGAGTGTGGTGTGTTCTCCCTGTGTCTGCGTGGGTTTCCTCCAGGTGCTCCGGTTTCCTCCCACAGTCCAAAAACACACGTTGGTAGGTGGATTGGCGACTCAAAAGTGTCCATAGGTGTGAGTGTTTGAGTGAATGTGTGTGTGTGTGTGTGTGTGTTGCCCTGTGAAGGACTGGCGCCCCCTCCAGGGTGTATTCCTGCCTTGCGCCCAATGATTCCAGGTAGGCTCTGGACGCACCACCACCCTGAACTGGTTAAGGGTTACAGACAATGAATGAATGAATGAATGAATAAAAATAAATTACAAAAAAAAAACAAGAGTAAGCCTTGGACTAACATGAAGAAGCCTAAAATGAAGAGAATTATCTAGTAAAGTAGGAAATTTCTCTCAGGAAACATTGTTCGAACACAAACAGGTTTGTAACGAGAATATTTCTGTGTTTAATCGTCTGTTTTGAGTGTAATTTTCTTGAAGAATCTGTTTTTCGCTTTCAGTTTCGCCTTTTCTCAGCTGCACTTCTCTCAGTCTCACTGTCGCCTCCAGATTTTTCTCACTTTTGAGTCATTGGCTGCTGAAGTTTAGCTCCGCCCACCCAGCACATTCCAATCTGACCCTGATTGTAAAATGGCCACCGATTATGTCTTTTAGTAATGCACAGTTCGCCATAGAGGCTGCTAACTGGTTAATATAGGGTGTGCATAATGTGTGGGCGGGGCTTAACTTCAGCAGCCAATGACTGTTTATTTCGTGACCCCATCAAACGTCAAAAGCGAGAAACTTCTGGAGGCGAAAGCGAGACTGAGAGAAGCGCAACTGAGAAAAGGCGGAATGAAAGCGAAAACGATTACACACAGAAATATTCTCGTTAGAAACCTGTTTATTATAACTCTCAATATTCATCACAGTTTTCTCAATTACAGAATGTCATTTATTGGTTATGGATTCTGTTTTTTGGTTCTCAGAACTTCAGAACCTATTTTGTGACTGCATTAGCACATTAATGCAGGGGTCTAGAGCTCCTACCAACCCAAACACCGTGAAACAAGTGCCCAAGTCTGAAAACATGGTATAAAACACGCGTTTCTGATTCTATGCTGCGTTTTTACATAGAGAGCATGTACGTCAGAGTTGCCCCTCCCCCTCTTCTGAGACAGCTCTTCCAATCACAGCGCTGGAGCCACGTTTACGTGAGAGCGCAAAGACGAGGTTAAACTCAAAACGCAAAACATACACAATGAGCGCAGAGAAATAAGAGCACTGAGTAAAAACGGAGAAAATAAAGAACCGAGCGCTCCTCGCTCCTCACTGCTGTGCGCTCGGGGTCGGGGTGAACAGTGAGCGGCTCATTATCATTTAAAGGAACAGGTGCTGAAAGCTGAACAGAGCTGTTTACACAGGGGGAGAACGCTGTTGTGGGGTTTGATCCTTTTGGGATTTTAACCAACGCAGGTCACAGATTTTTCATTAAGACACTTGTGGAAAAAGGGATATAACATCCTCTTCAGGTTTGTTGCTGTTCCTTGTAAAAAAGTAGCTCATCTCTGTTTTTATTCGTCAAAATAACTTCCCTTTGGCTTATTTTAAACATGTTTTAAACTCTGCTCCTTTCTGAAAACTGGGAAACACTGGATCTCAGAAATAAACACCGGCCGCCTGGAGCTGCTGACCAGCCTCGGCTTCAGACGTAACCTTTCACCCCGGCTGACTCGCAGACTCGGCGGCACAGCGCAAGCTACAGGACGTTTCAGCTCCCGCTCTGCGTCACTCCATGATAAGCTGCTTCATCTGCCCACCCGAGAGCGGCTCTCGGCAAGAGCTGAAATTCCAGTCCTCGTCATATAACGGTCAGGGCGATAGCGAGAATATCGCATGTCTGTAGAGCCACTCGGTGATTAGTGGCTTCTCTGTCCAGCGTGGAACTGCCTTGCTGCTTCGCTCTGGGTGACTGAGCACAGACACAGTTCAAAGCTGACATTAAGGGAGCTTATGAGAGTGGAATAAGTTCGAACAAGAATCCACAGCCAGCTTCCCTCGAAATTATTTAGGGCAGGACCTGAACGTACGCCAGAAGAGAGGACAATAAGGCCTTCCCAGAACTGCATGACTACAACCTATGCATTGCTATTTAGATTGAGAGAGAGAGAGAGAGAGAGAGAGAGAGACGAGAGAAAGATAGAGAGAAAAAGAGAGAGACGAGAGACAGAGAGAAAGCGAGAGAGACAGAGAGAAAGAGAGAGAGAGAAAGACTAGAGAGAGAGAGAGAGAAAGCGAGAGAGACAGAGAGAAAGAGAGAGAGAGAGAGAGAGAGAGAGAGAGAGACGAGAGAGAGAGAGAGAGAGAGAGAGACACGGAGAGAAAGACAGAGAAAAAGAGAGAGAGACGAGAGACAGAGAAAGCGAGAGAGACAGAGAAAGAGAGAGAGAGAGAGAGAAGAGACTAGAGAGAGAGAAAGACGAGAGAGAGAGAAAGAGACTAGAGAGAGAGAGAGACGAGAGGGAGAGAGAGAGACAGAGAGAAAGACAGAGAGAGAGAGAAAGAGACTAGAGAGAGAAAGAGACTAGAGAGAGAGAGAGAGAGAGACGAGAGACAGAGAGAAAGCGAGAGAGACAGAGACAGAGAAAGAGAGAGAGACAGAGACAGAGAAAGAGAGAGAGAGAAAGAGAGAGAGACAGAGACACAGAGAGAGAGAGAGAGACAGAGACACAGAGGACACAAACTGAGTTCTGAATCTCCACTTTTCACATTTCTGTAACACACCAAAAAAAAAAAGATGAATCACTAAATACACTTTCTCCACACTCTCGGTGACAGCATGTTTCCAAATCACTACCCACGCTGCATTTACACGTGCCTCAATGAACCTGGAGGACAGTGTTACTCATCCAACTCACGCCACACAGCTTACGGCTCAATCCAGAGTGAAAGAGAAAAGGCCTGCATCGTGGTCGTAAAGGCATTCAACAAAGAAATGCTCTGACAGGATCTGCTGTGTCGTTTATGAGATGTCTGACATTAGCATTTATGTTTCCATCACTACCATCCATCCATTCATTTATTCATTCATTTACTCATTCATGTTTTGAAACGGGCGGCCCGATGGTGCAGCAGATAGGTGTCGCAGTCACACAGCTGCAGGGACCTGGAGGTTGTGGGTTCGAGTCCTGCTCCAGGTGACTGTCTGTGAGGAGTGTGGTGTGTTCTCTGTGTTTGCGTGGGTCTCCTCCGGGTGACTGTCTGGGAGGAGTGTGGTGTGTTCTCCCTGTGTCTGCGTGGGTCTCCTCCGGGTGACTGTCTGTGAGGAGTGTGGTGTGTTCTCCCTGTGTCTGCGTGGGTTTCCTCCGGGTGACTGTCTGTGAGGAGTTTGGTGTGTTCTCTCTGTGTCTGCGTGGGTTTCCTCCGGGTGACTGTCTGTGAGGAGTTTGGTGTGTTCGCTCTGTGTCTGCGTGGGTCTCCTCCGGGTGACTGTCTGTGAGGAGTGTGGTGTGTTCTCTGTGGGTCTCCTCCGGGTGACAGTCTGTGAGGAGTGCGGTGTGTTCTCCATGTGTCTGCGTTGGTTTCCTCCGGGTGACTGTCTGTGAGGAGTGTGGTGTGTTCTCCATGTGTCTGCCTGGGTTTCCTCCAGGTGCTCCGGTTTCCTCCCATGCTCCAACAACACATATTGGTAGGTGGATTGGAGACTCAAAAGTGTCCGTAGGTGTGAGTGTGTGAGCGAATGCGTGAGTGTGTGTCGCCCTGTGAAGTACTGGCGCCCCCTCCAGCGTGTGGGAAAAAAAATACAATGATTCTTCAAGACACTCCCATGATGCATTATAGCCTTGGTATGATCATTAAAGCAGGAGCAGGAGCATACAACGTTAATATCATATACCACAGTATTTAAAAATGTGGGTGGTATCTCAAAATGACGGCTGTATTTCAAAATGGTTGTTACTGAGTACAAGGCCAGAGTGCATCCATGTGCATTAAAGAGAGCCACAGGGAGGGGGCGCTGATGACACACTATGAAATAAGAGGTGGGGAAAAAACACAAGCCCAGTAGCCCACCGCAGTTATGAGTTTAGTGCTGGTTTAAAGAGAGAAATAAAGCTGAAAACAAACAAAACACAAACAGAACATTTACTCGACTTTGTGCTCACAGCTATGAGGGTTAATCTCTAAATGTGGGTGATTTGAGCTTCAGTTTCGCTGGAAAATCATCTGCTGAAGTGTGTGTTTAACCACAAGTGTCTGTTAGCGCCAGCTGGGCTTCTAAACAGTGTAGAACCGTCATGTTTGACTTATTTTAGAACTCTTCACAGATAGCAGACTCACGCAGCCCCAGAGTGCACACACCCCATGGTAATTAGAAGAATCAGAATTAGAATTAGAATCACTTTATTGGTCACTGTGCTGCACACAGAGGAATTAGCTCTCTGCATTGAACCCAACCCGTGCAGTGAAACACACACATTAGAGAACACTAGTGGGCAGTGAGCAGTGCCCGGAGCGGTGGGCAGCCCTACACATGGCATCCAGGGAGCAGTTGGGGGTTAGGCACCTTGTCTCTGGGCACTCCAGTCATGACCCTCCGGCTCTGGGGATCTAACTGGCAACCTTCCAGTTACCCGCCCAGTTCCCTCACCACCAGGCCACGGCTGCCCCCCTTGTACACCATAATGTAACTGTTTTATAACAACCATACATTTCATATTCATGATAACGGCACTGGGTGGTCCCAAGCATGTCCTGACACTCTCAGTCTAAAGACTCCTAACAGCCAAAGGACATTTATTAGTGAACACCTTGAAAGTGGGTGGAACTCCTGCTGACAGAGGAAGTGTTGAGCCAATCACAGGGGCTTAATCTTAATACAATGTGTCAAAGGGACCATCTGCGTGGTCAGTGGGGATTTAGGAAGAGGGAAGGGTAGCGAATGGCCCTCTCCTGCTGCATTTAACCTTCATACAGTAAGAGTGTACAGTCATAAACACTGACTGCTATCATCTAGTGGAGCAGGTAGGGGGTGTTTACAGCAGTTGAACGGTATCTCGTTAAAAGCTGCATCAGAAGAATGAGCCATTTGGACCCGTCTTTCCTATTCTTTCAGGCAGCGCTGTGTTCGAAAGAGACGATTTGTTTCTTCTGCTCTTAATTTGGTCGCAGTTTGAACGGTGATTTTGTCCTAAAATCAACACAGCCGTGACAGCAAGAGCAGCATGGACTCTCCAAGACACACCTCGCAGCTGACATCCATTCCCTTCACTCTCTCCATCCCTCTTCCTCTCCATCTGTTCTCTTGCCTGCTTCTCTCTCTCTCTCTCTCTCTCTCTCTCTCTCTTTCACTCTCTTTCCTGTGTGGGAATCAGACTGAGGCAGGAGAGAGACAGGAGAGAGGGAAGAGTGGAGATGGGGGTTAGGCCTTGTACCCAAACGCAGAGATTCTGCTCATTCCAAACCTATACTCCATGACCGCACTCCTTATAAGGGTGTGTGTCTGCAAAGAGCAACAGCCAGCAGCCCCTTGGATAAAAATATGACCTGTCACTACTGCTCTCTCTTATTATACATCTCATGAGGGATAGATAGAAACCTGCTCCAGTTCAGAGTCTCGGAAGGACAACAAATCAAATCAAATTTATTTATATAGCGCTTTTCACAACTGATGTTGTCACAAAGCAGCTTCACAGAATTCCAGTAAGACAAGATTTGACATGAAATGTAAAGACAAATGTAAAACCCTCAAGTGAGCAAGCCAGGGGCGACAGTGGCAAGGAAAAACTCCCCCAGCTGAGGAAGAAACCTTGGGAGGAACCAAGGCTCACAAGGGGTGACTCATCCTCCTCTGGTCAATCTACTGGTGATGATAGTTAGTAGTCCATGAGAACTTCAGTGTAGGGACAGCTTCAAGGCACTTGGTGGTTGCTGGAGCGTGGGCAGCTGGTCTGAAGCGTGGAGGAGGATCTCGACAGTCATCCATCAGTGTCCAGACAGACAGGTGGGCAGTCGTTTACTCGGAAAGATGTAAAGGGATGGAATTAGTTTTGAACTGTTTTGTGTTTGTAAAGTAGAAAATATGAAAATTTCCAGAGTGTGGCTAATGACTCCGGCAGATCTGACTATGACAGCATTAACTAAAAGGAGAGAACCAGGAGGACACACAGACACGGGAGCATCCTGAAACACTGGCATCCCTCTGCTCCACCGGCGGGACGACAGCACCAGCGTCTCAGTATACTATAATTCCCTGTGTCCATGGACCCCCCGGATCTGCCGCCTTTATCTATGGGGGAGCATTAGCTACCAAATGATAAACTAAACAAATGGAGGTCAAACAGCTATTTACTCATCATTATCAAAGTGGAACAGCTTGTGTACAAGGGCTGGCCGTCCCCTTGCTGGGGTTAAAATTAATCACACAACACTTGGAAAATGTATAAGCTACACTGAAGAGAAGCAACACTTGTAGGAAAAGCTCACACCCTGGAGGGGGCGCCAGTCCCTCACAGGGCGAAACACACTCTCACATTCTCACCTACGGACACTTTGAGTCACCAATCCACCTATCAACGTGTGTTCTTGGACTGTGGGAGGAAACCGGAGCACCCGGAGGAAACCCACGCAGACACAGAGAGAACACACCACACTCCTCACAGACAGTCACCCGGAGGAAACCCACGCAGACACAGAGAGAACACACCACACTCCTCACAGACAGTCACCCGGAGGAAACCCACGCAGACTCAACTTGTGGGCGGAGCGTCTTTGGCTGAAACCACACCTGCATTAAAGCAAGATGTGACAAACCTGATTCTATTTTCATGAGTCCAACATTTTGGATGCGAGCATGCCGTACGGTCATGACTACTGTAAACGTTTACTCAAAGGATTTTGAATCTTGCATTTATCTAAACTAACTTAGAACACAAAACACAAACTAAAAGAAGGACACAGAACCAAAAACACCAAAAGACAAACTAAAAAGAGAATAGAACAGGGGTTGAACAGAAAAACACAGATAGACATAGTGAGAGTAGGCAGCCATTGGAGCGAGCCCCGTAGTCACGGCCACTAGCTGCTGAACAACTAATAAAAGTGTGTGTATTCGTAACGTAGTCTTAGAATAAAATTATTCTCAAGGCAGCACAAAGTCAAAAAGTGTCTCCCACTGTGGGCCAGGCACTGTTTCCTTTTCCAGAGCAAGGCACATCCACTATCTGATGCCCATTTGCAAATTTCCATCAGCAAAAAAAACATGCAGTGTAATTAATACTTGCTCCAGACTGGTTCATCCATCCATCCATTATCTGTACCGCTTATCCAATTTAGGGTCGCGGGGGGTCCAGAGCCTACCTGGAATCATTGGGCGCAAGGCGGGAATACACCCTGGAGGGGGCGCCAGTCCTTCACAGGGCAACACAGACACACACACATTCACTCACACACTCACACCTACGGACACTTTCGAGTCGCCAATCCACCTGCAACGTGTGTTTTTTTTTGGACTGTGGGAGGAAACCGGAGCACCCGGAGGAAACCCACGCGGACACGGGGAGAACACACCAACCCCTCACAGACAGTCACCCGGAGCGGGAATCGAACCCCCAACCTCCAGGCCCCTGGAGCTGTGTGACTGCGACACTACCTGCTGCGCCACCGTGCCGCCCAGACTGGTTCAAGACGTTCCATTATATTAATGTTCCCTCCAAGGAAAAAGGCAGTTTCTTAAGAGTGAATTACATTCGAGATGCTTTATGCAGCTGGGCACCCTTCCTCCGTGGCAAGGGAGCTGCTGCTTCAGGGCCAGGCAGAAAGAGCTATGATTAATGAGCTCATTTATTAATTACAGTAACTATCGGTTACATAATGGGTATACGTTGAGGTATGCACCAAACTTTTGAACAAAAAAAATGTTCATAAAAACATTGAAGAAAGATAAAACACATTAAAAACATCTGCAACATGGTGTTCAAATCTAAGACATTAAAAATAACCACCAGTGTCTTCATCGTCTCTTAATACAACAATGTAGATCATTCATTCATTATCTGTAAGCGCTTATCCAGTTCAGGGCGGCGGTGGGTCCAGAGCCTACCTGGAATCATTGGGCGCAATGCAGGAATACACCCTGGAGGGGGCGCCAGTCCTTCACAAGGCAACACACACTCACACATTCACTCACACACTCACACCTACAGCCCCTTTTTTGAGTCGCCAATCCACTTACCAACGTGTGTTTTTGGACTGTGGGAGGAAACTGGAGCACCCGGAGGAAACCCACGCAGACACAGGGAGAACACACCACACTCCTCACAGACAGTCACCCGGAGGAAACCCACGCAGACACAGGGAGAACACACCGCACTCCTCACAGACAGTCACCCGGAGGAAACCCACGCAAACACAGAGAGAACACACCACACTCCTCACAGACAGTCACCCGGAGGAAACCCACGCAGACACAGAGAGAACACACCACACTCCTCACAGACAGTCACCCGGAGGAAACCCACGCAAACACAGAGAGAACACACCACACTCCTCACAGACAGTCACCCGGAGGAAACCCACGCAGACACAGGGAGAACACACCACACTCCTCACAGACAGTCACCCGGAGGAAACCCACGCAGACACAGGGAGAACACACCACACTCCTCACAGACACCCGGAGGAAACCCACGCAGACACAGGGAGAACACACCACACTCCACACAGACAGTCACAGAGAACCACCACCAGAGAAGTGCGACTTCCCACAATCTTAGACATTCCCTTTAAAGCTCAAATGTTTTAGCATTTTCACTCTGTTCTCAGTTCTAAGTAATGCTCACACTTAATTTTCGAAGCCTACAGAAAACTGACTGGGTGGGTCTTGTTTCACAGTGTGTGAGTTGGTGCGCTCCAGATCCACACATTAATGTGAACATGCACTGAACAAGAGCGGAGTGTGTTCTGTTGGCGCAAACGCGACACGCCAGGCACATAAAGCTGAGTCAGTTTCCAGGTTTTCAGTGCTCTGTTTATTTATTCCCCGTGACCTTGACTACCTCGCTGAAGACGCACTAATGAAGTGTTTGCCATGGTCACCTGAAGACTTTCTGGCTTTCAGCTCCACCCATCGCCATCTGCTTCCTCGAAAGCACTTCTACTGACCTCAGTCAATAACCACGCTCGGCTTCCCACCTTCTCCAGGTACAGGACTACAGGTACTTCCCCCGTAGTCAAGAAAATGCAGACATCAAAAATGAAAACTGATTTAACACTTGGCTTCATCTCTTTGTTCTGGGTGGTATCTCTGGAACCTTTACAATGTTGTTTCAATCAGCTCATCAGGGACTGTGTTTGCCATCTGGTCCTGTGAGATGGCACACACACACACTTTAATAAATCCTATAGGCTCTGATAGGGGTTATAGAGGCTTTGCTGCAAGTGTAATATAAGCAGATATGAGGGTTTTATACTGAGAATAGACAGAAACAGCAGACAGTTACCACCAAATCACTCAAAACGGAGCAAAACTATATAAAAAATGTTGTTACTGTCTCTGTAAATCGTGACGTATAAGAACCAAGAGCAGCATGTGACCATCCCTGCGCCCACATGGAGCAGTTGGGGGGGGTCAGGTGCCTTCCTCACAGGGACTCCCGCCTGTGGATGCCGAGGGAGAAGCTCCTCCCCCTTCCCGCTGATACCAGGGACTAAACAAACAGATCAGGATCAATCTAAGAGTCTTCCCCCCACTAGTAAAGTTATGCTTATGTTATTCACGTCATTGCACTGCATCTCAGTGCACTCTCACCAGATTCATCTGAAATTTCATGCTCCACTTTCCGGAGTGTATCTGTGAGAGATAAGAAACAGGTGAACCTGAGTGTTCGAGGGTTTCGTCTGCTCAGAGACTCAAATCCAGTTCTTTTACTGATTGTAGTGTTGCTCACTCAGCCTCAAAGCTCTGCAAATGTAAAGTAACTGCAAAATATGAAGAGTTTATACTTGAAAAGTCCGTTTAAATATTAATTAAAAATATAGTTTGGCCTGGGGAGGAGAAGACACTGATCTCAAGAGACATTCTTCAAAATGATACACGAGGTCTCATAACGCAGCATGGTGAGAAGCTAAAAGAGGTCCGGCTAAATTATTCACTGTGCTCCACTACATTAAAACCCCTGCAATGAGTTAAACTAACGACTGACGTGTTGCGGTTCGTCAGGCGGCAAATCTGAGCATTAACACTTCGGATGGAAGATGTGACAGATGTACAACGTTGATTAATTAAATCAACACAGCTTCTGTTCACTGTATGGATGTTTTCCAACTACCAATCTCAGCATTTGAAGCTGGCTTCTCGTGATACAAACAATACAGAGGCCTGTACACGGGAGCTACACATCCTTTCAGACCCACAGCGTTAAGCTGTCTTCTCACAGATGAACAGGAATGTGAATTTTTTACAGATGTGAAGTGTAATTTTCCTCTCCTGTTTCTCATAGACAAAAGCTTAAGGCAACATTTATCTCATTGTGAGACGACTGCTGGTCTACCAGGGGCTTATTCCATAAGCCAGGATCTCTCATTTTAGCCAGTTAACTTAAGCCTCAGGTCAAAAGCGTCCAACAGTAAAAGATCCGTATTAAACTGTGCTCAACTATGGGGTTAAAGTAACAATAGGGAATATTTTTACTTCAAAATTACCGCTTCTAAATGATCGTGACGCTCCACTGAGCTGTAACAGGGAAAACACTGCGTCTCGCATTGCTACTCTGGGCTCAGCACTGCTGAATCTGCACTATGTAATATTTGGAGGATGCTGTAAAAGTGACATCAGCATTCATCTTCAAATAAATCAACTCATAAATCCTGATCTGTGGAAGAACCCATTCTTTTCTGTGCCTCTAAGTTTAGGGACATACTTGTGGTTAACTATGCGTCTGCGTAGACATCATGGCTGCCTCACGTATCCTGCGTCCTCAGCAAATAGGCGCTGTGTGTACGCAAGGTGCAGTACACTAGTAAACGTTAGGGGGCAGTGCAGGCGATCAGCTGCATCACAATAACGGAAAGTTTTGAAAGCGGATGTGTCAGAGACGCGTGCAGTTACCCACGTTTTTCTCTGGTCTGCCCTCTAGTGGAAGCCACCAGTTACAAGTGTAGCACATAGGCGAGTGTTTGTGTATGTGTGTGTGTGTGTGTGTTAAAACTGGTCAGCTGTAAATCTTTGTCACTTGAAGTCACTCCAAAGGAAGTAATGTAGGGAGAGGTAGATGTAGTGTACGAAATACACACAAACGCTGAGTTTTTGAGCTTTCAGGAGTTTGTGTCACTTCTCATCAACAGTGAATGGATTTATGCGAAGCCTTCTCTTTCTATTCACATCATTCCTGTGTTTTCTTCTCCTTCATTTAACCTCCTTCATCTACTCTGATTGACAGGACTCTGCTTCGCTTCTTCATCATGCAAAAGCCCTGAATGATATAAAGCATGAGGTAACACACTGATTCAACTTTTGTGAACCTGATTACTGCTCATCCTACTACAGTGTGTGTGTGTGTTTAGAGTACTTTTAGAAGTTCAACACAGTGAAGAGAGGGTCTCAGTGATTCAGGGCTATGTCCATAATGACTGAGCATTGCAGGGAGCAGCTTTCTGAAAGCCTGTAGTAACAAATATCAAGCCTCAGCATGAGCCAGCAGTCACCCGGAGGAAACCCACGCAGACACAGGGAGAACACACCACACTCCTCACAGACAGTCACCTGGAGGAAACCCACGCAGACACATGGAGAACACACCACACTCCTCACAGACAGTCACCCGGAGGAAACCCACGCAGACACAGAGAGAACACACCACACTCCTCACAGACAGTCACCCGGAGGAAACCCACACAGACACAGGGAGAACACACCACACCCCTCACAGACAGTCACCTGGAGGAAACCCACGCAGACACATGGAGAACACACCACACTCCTCACAGACAGTCACCCGGAGGAAACCCACGCAGACACATGGAGAACACACCACACTCCTCACAGACAGTCACCCGGAGGAAACCCACGCAGACACATGGAGAACACACCACACTCCTCACAGACAGTCACCCGGAGGAAACCCACGCAGACACAGGGAGAACACACCACACTCCTCACAGACAGTCACCCGGAGGAAACCCACGCAGACACATGGAGAACACACCACACTCCTCACAGACAGTCACCCGGAGGAAACCCACGCAGACACATGGAGAACACACCACACTCCTCACAGACAGTCACCCGGAGGAAACCCACGCAGACACAGGGAGAACACACCACACTCCTCACAGACAGGCCACACTAAGCTATCTGTGGGAAACATAAAAAGAGCCATTCCGCTTCTGACATCAAATGCAGAGACTTTGGAATTGCCCCACCCCCACGTCTGAGGCTGTCCAATCACAGCACTGAACCCACGTTTATTTGAGAGCACAAAATAGGGCTGTGCGATACAACCTCAAATCAGTATCACGATTGAACATTTTTCCTCGATTATGATGACAATGAACAATTATTTTTCCCTGTTTTTCTCCATAGTTTACTAGCACAGCTTGTGCTAACGCATTAAAGCTGAGATATTTTTTTCTAATGAATCAGTGCATATCTTTATGATTTTAAAAGGAATTTTGAAGGAAACACAGATGAACTACGTATGGCTATTCATTCAACATTTTGAACAACTGCAATCAAAGCACCCATCACTTGAAATTAAAAAAACAACTTCTGTAAAAGGTCACATTTTATGTTTTATGTAAATAGAATGTTCTATAGAAAAATGAATAATTTGCATTTCATGTAAACATTTTTTTCAAATAATGCCGTGGGTGTAAATGTCAAAAGAACACAGCTGATTAAGAGCAAGAAAGGGACTTGAGTCTGTTTCCTATCTGCCCGCTGTTACCTGCGACTAGACACACGGCAGTGTGTTCTTAAAGGGACAGTACAAGAACACGCACCGCAGGGAAAGGATTAACATAAACCGATATGGGCAAGACTGTGTCGATTGGAGGGTCTGAATGTCGGCTTCGGTTATTTTTTCGATTAGTTTCCCAGCCCTAGTCAAAAGAGAACAGAGCAAAAACGGCTAAAAACCAGAGCTTTGCCCCTCACTTCTCCTTGCTGTGCGCTCGGGGTCAGGGTGGACAGTGAGTGGCTCATTATCATTTAAAGGAACAGGGCCTTTTAGACAGGGGGAGAATGCTGCTGTGGGGTTTGGTCCTTTTGGCTTTTTGACAAAAGCAGGTCCCGGATGTTTCAAGGTGTGTCTTATTTTATTAAGTTGGTCTCGTCAGTCTCATGCTGGGATTGCTGTTATGAGCTTCAACGGGAGATGACTTTCGGAGTTCTTCAGTAGCTCAACCGTCTTGGTTAATCTCCATTGTTAGCATTCAACAGAAATAATCAGTCAGGCTCTAACAAGCACAGGCTCCAACATCGTGGAATAGAAGGAAGCCACTTTTCAGACACTGTACAGAGACAAAAAAGTGCCATGAATGGAGACAGGGAGAAACCAGGCAGAGACTGACAGAGAGAGATTCAGACAGATAAGAGTCCACAACGAGACGAGAACAAGGCCCTCTGTCTTCAGTCAGACGTCATGAGTAAACAGACAGCAGCGTCTTGCAATCTTTTGATTAACCTCATCATAGATTTTATAACAGCATCGACAACTATCACCTGTAGCTTGTCTCTGTGTCTGTGTATCTGTGCGTGTGTGTGTGTGTACACCTGGTATATATCACGTTGTGGGGACCAAAACCTATTTAAACACTCACATCATGGGGACTTGTCCGCATTCTTTGGGCCACCAGCTGGTCCCCACAACGTAATCGTCACATTTTAAGGTGGGGATATGTTTTAATGTGGGGTTAATGTTAGGTTTATGGTTAGTTCTTATGTAAAATTTAACAGCAAGTCTCCACAAAATGAATGGAAGTCTATGTAACGTCCCCACAATTCACAGATACAAGTGCATGAGAGTGAGAGGGAGAGGGAGAGACTCATGATTAAATTACCATCATGAGAACTGCTGTTTCTCTGAGCTGCTGTATATTTTACTGGCATCGGTTCAAGCAAACAGACGCTAAGGACATGGCCTAGACATTGAGGACATGGCCCCAGGTGTTGAGACACTGCTCGAGAGGGATCACACACACACACACTATTGAATTTGCGCTTTCCCTTTTCTAACCCCAAAAATAAAGTCTCTAATCTCACTTAGCGTAGAATATCACAGCTCTAACTATGATGTATGTAGCCACACGTGCTGAACACCAAAACTTAACAAAACTAGCACCAAACAAATCAGTCCAGCATGTTCGTGTCACATGCCACACCCCTCCCATCTCCCAGCTCTGATCTCATTACAGAGTCACGCAGCAACAGAAAAGAAAACTGCAAGGAAACAAAAACAGAACAAAACAAAACTCCATCTGTGTGATTCCTGGGCTTGAGTTTGTTTTAGGCGACTCTGGAACCGTACTCCAAAATACTCTCAGCCCTTTTCCACCAAAAGGACTGTGGTTCTTCAACACATTGAATTCAGGATTCTTACAACCCTCACTTTTCCTCCAGGTTTGATGGGAATCAAGGATACGTCATTAGCCGAGGGCACTGTGCTGTGGCTGCGTTCAGTGCCAGAGCCGGAGATAAATGGACAGAATCAGGACAAAGTCATGGTTTATCCACTGTTTACAGCGTGCTCACATTCACGTGTGATGATACTGAGTTCTGAGCGGTCCCGTGGAGCTCAGGAACAGAGAGAAAAGTAACCAAAACCCCTCACATTGTGCTGAGAGCCGCCACCTAAAACAACAGAGATGCAGCTTCTATTTACTTTTATTTCCCTGTTCTTTCCAAGACACAAATCAGAAAACAAATAATTTCCCATGTTCCATTTCCCCATCTGGTTTGCCAGTTTTTCCCCAGCACATCACACTGTAGAAGTTAATTTAACATGCTGCAAATGACTGCATCCAGCTCCACTGTGTAATAACGCATTTCGTTGAGGCTCTGTGCTCTTTCTGAAACTTCATCTCGACACACTCCCTCCCCCCAGAGACTGTCACGGTTTGCACTGAAGACCCTCATTGGAGGAAAAGAGCTAACTTTACACTTAGAACGTCATTTACACATGCATATCACATATCGGTTTGATCGGACTCCGCTGTAAACAGTGGATAAACCATGACTCTTTCCTGGCTCTTTCCGTTTATCTCCTGCTCAGGCACTGCCCTGTTTAAAACACACACTCTGAGAAGTGCCGGTGCCAATGCAGGTCGGATCACTGGATAGCACCAAGGTTCTAATGAATTGTGAACAGAATCATTTCCAAAACCAGAGGTCCTCACGTGGAAAATGGCTAAAACTGGATTCAAAATCTGTATTTGGAGCCCTCAGGCAACCGACCGTCTTAAAACACAATCAGGACATGCCGACACAAACAACAAATTCAAACGCCCGTTTTACAACATTTAAATCAAACGAATAAAGCTTTGAGCTCGACCAGCTGTGCTCTAGAAACTGATAGAGAGCAACAGCAGCTCCTGCCACAGACTCTTAAGAACCAAATCCAGAGCGGCTGGATCCTGGTCCAACAATAACATTCCCAGTTCACCGCTACTATTAACATATTTTCCGTTACACGCTCCCTCGCTCTCCCCCGCTTATATCACAACTGATGAATCTGATGAAAAAGGCAGTGCACATGTTAAAACTTCTATGTTCTAGAGGAACACAAACAAAAAAAAACACCATGTACGGTAATTCGTTTGTTGATTTTCTGTAAGCACTTCATCCTGATGTGGGTCCCCGTAGGACTAGAGTCTAGACAGAATCATTGGGCGCAGGGCAGGAACACACCGTTTACAGGGGCATCACAGGGCATCATACCCTCACTCTGTCATTCACACACACTCATACATATGGACGGTTTCTCTCACACACACACACACACACATCCATAGACAATTTAATACACTTACCCTTTCAAAACACGGCCAGCTTTCAACACTCACCCTGTCATTCACACACACACAAACATATCAAATAGAAAACTTTGAACTCCTCAAGGCTTAAAACTGTCTGCTGCTTTCCTCTTACACCTACACATCTGCACTAAATGCTTTCAGCTCCACTAACCGGGCTCATCTGCGCAGCCCCCTGGCCTTGAGCAAGCCTTTACGAAAAACAACACGAGGAAAAAAGAAAGAAGCGCTTTCACCGCTACAGGGCACTTCAGTAATCAGACCCCACCTGCAAGTGAAGAAGGCGCTGCTTCGTTTGGTGCCAGGAGCTAAATAAAATGTCACAATGAGATTACAAGGTAATAGATTAGATCCATTGTGTGCTGTAGCACAGAAAACTAGCACAGGCCTTTATTTCACGCCTCAGCCCCAGCTTCAGCAGAGCGATCGCTTTCAGACAACACCACCACTGAGGAAACGTTTCTGTCTCGAGCCGACTTCAGAAACCGTAGGTTTCGGATTTATTTGATTCAGAGCAGTTTGGCACACGCTTGTAGCGCTCTGTATAGTTTACATATCACTGTTTAGTCTCTAATTAGCCATTATACCATG
Source organism: Hoplias malabaricus (assembly GCF_029633855.1). NCBI lineage: Eukaryota > Metazoa > Chordata > Actinopteri > Characiformes > Erythrinidae > Hoplias > Hoplias malabaricus. The sequence continues at coordinate 70,097,481 of NC_089803.1, forward strand.
TTTGGTCAGCAGGGGGTGTAGTGCACGCCGCCTATAAACACAGCTATTGGCTCAAGGCCCTCATGACTCCAACCTGTCAGAGTCATTACAGAAGGGTGTGCATAAATTAGGGCAGATTTAATACATATGGCATTTTCTTTCAAGCACTGAAGCAGATTTATCAACTGCTCTTAAATCTCTGCTTGTTTCCATGTCGTATGAATGTTTCCAGGGCGGAACGGTGGCACAGCAGGTAGGTGTCGCAGTCATACAGCTCCAGGGACCTGGAGGTTGTGGGTTCGATTCCCGCTCCGGGTGACTGTCTGTGAGGAGTGTGGTGTGTTCTCTCTGTGTCTGCGCGGGTTTCCTCCGGGTGACTGTCTGTGATGAGTGTGCTGTGTTCTCTCTGTGTCTGTAGTGGGTTTCCTCCGGGTGACTGTCTGTGAGGAGTGTGGTGTGTTCTCTCTGTGTCTGCGTGGGTTTCCTCCGGGTGACTGTCTGTGAGGAGTGTGGTGTGTTCTCTCTGTGTCTGTGTGGGTTTCCTCTGGGTGACTGTCTGTGAGGAGTGTGGTGTATTCTCCCTGTGTCTGCGTGGGTTTCCTCCGGGTGACTGTCTGTGAGGAGTGTGGTGTGTTCTCCCTGTGTCTGCGTGGGTTTCCTCCGGGTGCTCCGGTTTCCTCCCACACTCAAAAAACACACACATTGGTAGGAGGATTGACGACTCAAAAGTGTCCGTAGGTGTGTGTGTGTGTGTGTGTGTTGCCCTGTGAAGGACTGGTGCCCCCTCCAGGGTGTATTCCCGCCTTGTGCCCAGTGACTCCGGTTAGGCTCTGGACCCACCGTGACCCTGAACTGGATAAGGGTTACAGATAATGAATGAATGAATGTTTCCTGAGTCAGGCAATGAAGAGTTTGCACAAGAGTAATTTTTTTTTTTTTTTTTACACACATTCAGTGCTCGGTTTTACGTAGCTCTGATGTATAAGGATCAGTGTGTTTGGTTTTATGAAGCACAGATGAAAACCTATCCTTAGTTATATTTGAAAAGCTGATAAAATGATTAAAATAAGTATAATATGATCATTGTTTTCATTAGCCATTATTGTCCACCTAGCAGTAAACCTCATTATGCACATTTTCAGTTCATACTGCCCTCATCAAACCGTCAGTTCTTACCTGCATCTCATCCTGCACCACTCGGTACTGCTCCTTCCACACGGCGATCTTGGAGACTTCATCCTTGCGGAGTGCGCGCTCCTTCTTCAGCTCTGGGCTCCAGAAGGTCTTGATGGAGTTCATGGAGGAGCTGAGCTTGCTCTCCTTCACCTCCACCTCCTTACGCAGGAGCTCATTCTCCCGCAGAACCTCCTTCAGCTGGGCTTGCAGGTCCATGATGGTGTTGTCCCGCGCCTGCCGCAGCGAGTGGGGTACGGTGGAGGCCATGCTGGATGGCATATGATGGTCCCCGAAAGCGATGGAATCGCTAGCCACGGAGCCAGGCACTCCGGAGGAGATGTTGGGGCTGCTGCCCATCACAGTGGTGCGGACACCATAGGGAATGCGGCCCCCCGAACGGCCCAGCGTCATGGTGCTCTTGGGCAGGTCAGGACCGGAAGACACCACTTCGTTGTCACTCAGGTACATCGGGCCAGAGGTGGCATAGGCTGCGTTAAGAGACTGGATGTTCTCCATGGAGAGGGTTTTCCCACCAGGGCCTGTGCCCCCACTGCCTCCTGTGCTGCTAGTGCGCCGGTGGCCTAGCCGGGGCGAGCGGGGCAGGCGGGGAGAGCGACCAGGGCTTTGGTTGTTTCCTCCGCTGTGGTTGCCCTCCGCCTTGCCCACTGAGCGAGCGCTGCCATACATGGTGGCTTTGAAGAGGGGTGATTCCAGGTGAAGCACAGGGACTCAGGCCGATATCAATAAGGTTGGTTCAGGTAATACTGAAGAGTCCTGAAGGGCGTTGGGGCTGGTAGCTTTCTTAACTGCGCAACAGGAATAAGTATCTCATGGCTGAAACATCTCTGAGGGAGTGAACACGATGGCTAATCTCGACTCCACACAGGGGTCAGTCAGTGTATTGTGTTAAATGCAATCCATGTATCTGTAACAAAAAGGACAGTAGGAGTCAGATGGATGATGCAATACAGACACACCTCTACAGACCAGTAGTGTCACAATTTTAAGAAGAAATCTATTAAAAGCTAACAATATGATCAGTTTTATTCTACAAAATATTCCTGTGATAATAACAATGATTTTGAAGCTTTAATTTTAAGGCAAAAATAGTACCTAGTGTTTCTGTAATCGAGACAAATCTGTGAGCAAAGTAGTGTGGCATTTTCGAGCAATTTCTGACATCCCTAAACGCTAGTAGAAAACAGGGCTATATTTGTTTCTTAAATAATTACATTTATCAATAGACCGTAAAATCTGGTTCACAGTAAGTTGCAACTAACATTGGACAAACAAGCTTCTAAAAATTCATTCATTCATTGTCTGTAACCCTTATCCAGTTCAGGGTCGCGGTGGGTCCAGAGCCTACCTGGAATCATTGGGAGCAAGGCGGGAATACACCCTGGAGGGGGCGCCAGTCCTTCACAGGGCAAAACACACTCACACATTCACACCTACGGACACTTTTGAGTCTCCTATCCACCTACCAACGTGTGTGTTTTTAGACTGTGGGAGGAAACCGGACCACCCGGAGGAAACCCACGCAGACACAGGGAGAGCAATTAATAAAAAAATTATCGAAATTGACATTCAGAACGTCTAATCAAAATGATCGTGTCTATATGGATTAAATCGATTACTTTTGTCCCTTTAAAACCACGCTACCAAGCTGTAGTCACGTGATTCTGCCCCCTATCTGCCAAATGGAAGAGAACCTAAACGCAGAGGCCGACCGAGCGACTCGAGCTCATACCGAGGAGAAACCCAGCGACTGTGGTGTGGACGTGTTGTGTTTGACTAAGACGACTCTGAACAAAAAGAAGTCAAATGTAAACGCTGAGAAAAAACAGTTTCAGCGAAAATCACACACCAAATATAAACAGTGCTCAGAAAACATCCTAAAACCATCATAAAATGAGCAGCCCTCGTACGTGACGTATGAAGAAGAACTTTAAAAGAGCTGTGGGTTTTTTGGGGGTTTTATAAGTTCAGCTATAGTCTCTGGTGGGTATAATATATTTAAAATGGCTGTAGCTCATATGAGGTGGCGCATGATGGGTCACACAAAGCCGGCCGTACTAGGAAATTAAGATGAGCTGCGGAAAGGACAATGAGAGTTTTTCAGGAGGAATAAACACATGCAACAAAAGGGTGGTCTTCTGGAACAAATGGCCTCCTCAAAGCTGCATGAAAACAAATGCCTCTTTGAGGTGGATGTACGCGAGCTTGTCCTGAGCTCACACTCTGCCATCAGCAACGTCTTGAGTCATGCTGAGACGTCTCAATATCTCGATTAATGTCCTAAGACCAAAGGCTACTTAACCCTTTACAGTATTTAGACATCATTAAGGTTTTTAACTGTGGGATTTACTCCTAGGAAAATGGCATTATTTGATGTAAATAAAAAAGAACCATCTGTAAAAAGAGCATGTGTTCATTCACCTTCTGTAACCACTTCATTCTGAAAAGGGCTGAGGGGTGTCCTATACCTGGACATTAGGAACTACGCAGGAACACACCCTAAAACAGGGCATCAGACCCACACACACACACACACACACACTCCTGTGGACAGTTTCACACACTCACCTCGTCACTCTCATGCGCACACACACACCCCTGTGGACAGTTTCACACATTCAACTCGTCACTCTCTCTCTCACACACACACACACACCTGTGCGCAGTTTTGCACACTCACCTAGTCACACACACACACACACACACACACACCTGTGGACAGTTTCGCACACTCAACTCGTCACTCTCTCTCACACGCGCACACACACCCCTGTGGACAGTTTCACACACTCACCTTGTCACTCTCTCTCTCACACACACACCTGTGCGCAGTTTTGCACACTCACCTAGTCACACACACACACACACACACACACCTGTGGACAGTTTCGCACACTCAACTCGTCACTCTCTCTCACACGCGCACACACACCCCTGTGGACAGTTTCACACACTCACCTTGTCACTCTCTCTCTCACACACACACCTGTGCGCAGTTTTGCACACTCACCTAGTCACACACACATTCACACTTGTGGACAGTTTCAAACACACTCACACACACACACTTACCCAGTCACACTCTCCCTCACACACACAAACTGTGTACAGTTTCACACACTCACCTAGTCCCACTCACACACACACACATACTGTGGACAGTTCCACACACTCACCTAGTCACACACACAAACACCCTTATGGACAATTTCACTCAGCCAGTCCATCTACCAGCCTGTGTGTTTTGGACTGTGAGAGGAAACCCATGCACTACTTTCAGGGCCACTTAGTTTCATCACAAAAACAACAACTAAATGTATATTAATATCACATAGTCGTATTGGTTTAACAGCATTTTAACCATCTGTTTAAGTACGTGGCTCTGGATAAGACCGTCTGCTAAAAGCGAATTCATGAACCAGTGATTAGTAAACGACATGGGGGCCCTGGAGGATGTTCCTGTGCTTTCTGTGGGTTCTGGGTGATGAACAGAGGTGTAGTAAAACATAGTTATATTTGTGCATCTGCAACAGGTCACACAGAGACGTAACATGAACATCAGCCAGATGTTCAAACTGCTCTCCCAAGAATCCTCTCACATTTCTCTGTCATCTGGAACTCTGAACATATACTAAACTAACATTTCATTTGGCTTCTGCTGGTAGCCAGAGGCCGCGTGAAGCAAAGTGGATATTGCATACCAATGTACATCAAGTCATGAAGAATAAAACTCACTTGGGTAGTCTCAGGTAGCCCTGCCAAGCCAATTCAGTATGAGGAGGACACACTGGTTCTATAAGACTGGGAAAATATGCAAGACCTTGGCCAAGTACCTATCTATCTGTGAAACATCTATCATCGCTGTCCAGGGCACAGAAATACTCCCAGCTGTGTGACAAGAGCTGACCCAAGAGGGAGCTGCATAATAGACTTGTAGATTGTATATAACCTCCACTGTCCATTGTGGAAACTTCTGTAATGACATGAGCAAAAGTGTCACTGAAGCGAAAAGGTCTGTAGTTTGTCTTCCTCAGCGCTCAGACCTCAGAGTGTTGAGTGTTGAGTGTTCTGTAGTCTGAGAAAAAAGCTCAAACTGTATGCTGATTTACATATTAAAGGGGGCATATATTAGGCGGCACGTGGCGCAGCAGGTGGCGTCCCTGTCACAGCTCCAGGGTCCTGGAGGTTGTGGGTTCGAGTCCCAATCCGGGTGACTGTCTGTGAGGAGTGTGGTGTGTTCTCCCTGTGTCTGCGTGGGTTTCCTCCGGGTGACTGTCTGTGAGGAGTGTGGTGTGTTCTCCCTGTGTCTGCGTGGGTTTCCTCCGGGTGACTGTCTGTGAGGAGTGTGGTGTGTTCTCTCTGTGTCTGCGTGGGTTTCCTCTGGGTGACTGTCTGTGAGGAGTGTGGTGTGTTCTCCCTGTGTCTGCATGGGTTTCCTCCGGGTGACTGTCTGTGAGGAGTGTGGTGTATTCTCCGTGTCTGCATGGGTTTCTTCCGGGTGACTTTCTGTGAGGAGTGTGGTGTGTTCTCTCGGCGTGGGTTTCCTCCGGGTGACTGTCTGTGAGGAGCGTGGCGTGTTCTCTCTGTGTCTGTGTGGGTTTCCTCCGGGTGACTGTCTGTGAGGAGTGTAGCGTGTTCTCCTTGTGTCTGCGTGGGTTTCCTCCCACATTCTAAAAACACACGTTGGTAGGAGGATTGGCGACTCAAACGTGTCTGAGTGTGTGTGAGTGAATGTGTGTGTGTTGCCTTGCGCCCAATGATTCCAGGGAAGTTCCGGACCCACCGCGCCCCTGAACTGGATAAGCGGTTACAGATAATGAAAGAGGACATATTTTATATATATATTTAAAAAAAAAAACACATTTTCAAGACATGACCCCAACAACGCACACACAAAACAAGCCGTTCTGATTCTGCTCTGCCTCTGACATCATGTGTAGAGACTTTAGAATTGCCCCGCCCCCTCCTCTGAGTCTGTCCAATCACAGAATCATGATTTCTTTTGAAAGCAGTTTTTCCCCTCTGTGCTCAAAAAGAACAAAAAAGACATTCACCCAATAAGCTTTTTAAAAAATGTAGTGGGAATAACGATAACGCTCACAGAAATGAATAACTTGAAATAAGAGAAAGGGTTGGACTGCACAGCGCTGCAAGGCATTCACCCAAAGTGGTTTAGAAAGAGTATTTGATGAGAAACGGAGATGGAACCGGTGAAGACGGAGAAGCAGCGGACGGTGGATCCGCTGTGTGAAGGTTTGCTGAGGGTGCAGTGTATAGGTATTGGAAGCGAGCCACGGCACTGAAGTAGATGCATTGTGGCATGCGAGTGACCTACATAGAGCCCAGTGAAGGAGGTTAAAAGGCTGATTATGCCAGAGTTGTTCATTAGGCCTTTATTTCCTCTCTGGGAAAAAGTGCCAAGCAGGCAGACTCCCGTCAGGAGAAACGCTCCATGAGGCCGACGGTATCACTGCTGTGTAAAGTGTGTGTGTTTGTGTGTGTGTGTGGTGGGATTTGTATTCACCTTCTGTACTCAGTGTAACAACAATCGTAGTTTAATCACGGTATTGTAGTTTGTATTGTGATGATCTCACTTAGAGGTATTATGGGTGTTTTTAGTGGGTGGTGCAGCAGGTAGCGTCACTGCCAGGGTCCTGGAGGTTGTGGGTTCGAGTCCTGCTCCGAGTGACTGTCTGTGAGGAGTGTAGTGTGTTCTCCCTGTGTCTGCGTGGTTTTCCTCCGGGTGACTGTCTGTGAGGAGTGTGGTGTCACACTCACAGTCACACAGGGCCACACACACACACACACACATACATTCACTCACACCTATGAACACTTTTGAGTCACCAAAAAAAAAAAAAATGTGTTTATGGAGTGAGGGAGGAAACTGGAGCACCCGGAGGAAACCCACGCAGACACAGAGAGAACCACCACACTCCTCACAGACAGTCACCCGGAGGAAACCCACACAGACACAGGGAGAACACACCACACTCCTCACAGACAGTCACCTGGAGGAAACCCACACAGACACAGAGAGAACACACCACACTCCTCACAGACAGTCACCCGGAGGAAACCCACACAGACACAGAGAGAACACACCACACTCCTCACAGACAGTCACCCGGAGGAAACCCACACAGACACAGAGAGAACACACCACACTCCTCACAGACAGTCACCCGGAGGAAACCCACGCAGACACAGAGAGAACCACCACACTCCTCACAGACAGTCACCCGGAGGAAACCCACACAGACACAGAGAGAACACACCACACTCCTCACAGACAGTCACCCGGAGGAAACCCACGCAGACACAGAGAGAACACACCACACTCCTCACAGACAGTCACCCGGAGGAAACCCACGCAGACACAGGGAGAACACACCACACTCCTCACAGACAGTCACCCGGAGGAAACCCACGCAGACACAGGGAGAACACACCACACTCCTCACAGACAGTCACCCGGAGGAAACCCACAAAGACACAGGGAGAACACACCAAACTCTTCACAGACAGTCACTCGGAGCAGGACTCGAACCCACAACCTCCAGGTCTCTAGATCTGTGACTGCGACACACTACCTGCTGCACGACCATGATGCTGTGCAGAACATGTTGGGGTGTTATTAAGAATATCATTGTATTCATAAGTGTTTTCGGTCATTATATGTGGCATTATTGATAGGAAAATAATTTGCACAGCATACTTTAACATTGTGAAAACGGCCTCAATTTTTGCCCCCACTCGCATTTTAACAAAGCCGACTTCTGCTTACTACAATGATGAAAATCTCTCTCCACACATACTATGAGGAGTATTTATAGGCAGTTAATGAGATGCAGAATCAGTACCTGGGCAAGACTCCTAACACCGTATTCGCCTGCATCTGTAGCATGATTTAGCTGTAAGTCGTGCCAGATAAGAGCATCTGCCAAATGCCATAAACGTAAATGTAAATCAGGCCTGAGCAGACGGCTCTTCTCTCACTATGATTACAATCTCTGTTTAAACCAAGTCAATCTGCACAGTGTACACAGAAAATACAGATGCTGCCAAACCCACACAGCCTGGAAACACACAATTTACACTTCCATTTCCTCCCACATTAAAACGGTTTCTGCATAAACCCTGATAATTTTATTGCTGTTGTTGCAGCACAGCAACAAAATACACAACACAAACGTCAGAAAAGCAAAGACAAACTGCACTGGGCCTGCTCTCATCCCAGGGCTAAGCACACACTGAACACACAAACACACACTAATGGCAGAGGGCTACATTGGCACCTAAGCAGCAGATGAGGGCTAGGAGCCTTAAGGCTGATTTATACTTCAACGCTACGCAAGAGCCATACGCCATTGTGTGTTTATACTTCTGCGCTGGTGTGTGCACCCCTCTGCAGTTACTCCTCCACACCACTAGGGGCTGTATCTCAAACATCTTCCTCTACACTCTGTAGCACACAATGCAGTGGTGTAGTAGAATTACTTTCATAAACCTTTAAAGTGCACTCTTTAGGGAGGAGGTCGTTGTTTGGGACGAGGTGCCAGGAAAGAAATAAATACAAAGCGGCACGTTTTTCCCGCAAGATATCGCTTCTCGTTGAGTTCGTTTTACACCCGGAGACCTCCATATTTTTCCTTTGTGTCATCACTGAAGCCCACACCATGTCTGAGGAAATGTCTTGCTAGGAATTTGCTGCTGTCTACGTCTGTGTGTGTGGAGGAGAGGAGTTCATGTTTCTGTACTTCTTCAGTCCAATTAAAAAATGTCCATCCCACTACTGACCAATCACAGTTGTTGAGGTCTGCGTCAACACGAAGGGTAGCTACATTTCTGGAGAAGTCCACGTCAGTCTACGCCATAGGGTTCACGTCTACGCTCTGCGTACGACACAGGGTCAAAGCGAAAGTATAAATTGAGCTTTACTCAAATGCACTTCAGCTGTTAATGCTTAGGGAGAAGAAAGCACTGTTCACACCCCAGCCACTATTTTCTGTCCACGGGAGCGAACACTGGGTCCCAATCCTGCTTCTCTAACTTTTAGTTCACTGCTGTGTAGAGTTATGAGAAAGGCAGGGTCTTTCATTTCAAACTGATCACATGTAGCATCTGGAAAACCTACCACTGCTGAGGAATAAATGCGTACAAGAACTGAAACGGAACAAGAGCCTCACAGAGAAATTTTACTACTGTTTTTTGAGGTGTAAAAATGCACTAAAACAAATACATTTAAAAGAATATATATATTCTGATTTATTCATTCCAGCTTTTAAATATTTAAAGACCCTAACACAGTGAGAGAGGAGGCTGTGAGGCCACATGACGACTAGTACACATTTTAAATCTCCCTCAAATCAGTGGATGATTAGCGCTATGAGAACTGGGAGAAGAAGTGAGTTTAAAAACATTAGGAGCAGATTAGCATATCGTCACAGTCCAAAGAAAAACACGTCTCCATTTGTGTTTATTTTTATTTTACAGCGACGATATATAGAAGTCAAGAACTAAAATGATGAGCAAAGACTGAACTCTAACTGCGACTGAATGGCCATTACTGACTAATGCTGACCGTGAGAGAGCAAGGTCAGTCGAGGACACAGAGAGAGAGAGAGAGAGAGAGAGAGAGAGAGAGAGAGAGAGAGAGAGAATGCATACTTTTGTGCCCTAGCTCAATAACACAAGCCAGTCCGTTTCAAATGAATCTCTCTTTCTGATACAGGATAGGAGTCATTAGAACTGTTCTGTCCCCTCCTCAGAGCACCTTCAATCACAGCCGGACCATCTTCCAAGAGAGAGTGCAAAGGCAGGCAGAGTGGAGAATTAAGAGAACAGAGCAAAAACAGTGAAAACGAGAGCGGAGAAACAAGAGTGTCACGAGAGCAGAGAAGTAAGAGAACTGAGCAAACCCACCTCCTACCCACCTCCAGGAGTTACACAGTGCAGTTTCTGGGATGCTGAGGCCAGAATGGCCTCCCTGTTACAGGTCAGTGGATACTCACAATTAATTTGAAGCTGTCATTTTAAAGGCAGGGTGTCTCCTTTAAAGAAAGCTATGATGATTTTTATCCAGCGTTTCATGCACTGAACTGCATAACACACAAGATGTGTCACACCCTCGTCCTGTCATGTCTGTTTTCCCGGCCATGTGCTCCCTCAGCACATGGCTCTGTTTGTTGTTGCCCTAGTCCCGCCTTTGTTCCGCCTCCTCGTCTGTGTCTCATTTGTTACCCTGCCCCCTCGTTATCTGTTACACCTCGTTATATTTCACCTTGGTTGTGTCTCGTATCCAGTTGTTTCATTTCTAACTCGTATCGCTCCCGTCAGTTTGCCTGTTCCTCGTTTTGTCTCGTCCATGCCTCGCTTCGTTTCCTGTCATTGTTTTGTTTCCCTGTCGTCATTTAGTCTCAAGTCTGTCTGTTTCTACTTTCCCTCGTTTTAGTTTTTGCCCCAGTCTCTGTTTCGTTATTCCTTTTTTGTGAATAAAGTTTATCTGTGTTTTAGCGTGTGCGTCCGCCTCCGTCAGTCCACTCCACTAATCCTGACAAGATGATTGCCCATCCCTATTGATACAAGGCTATTCATTTATATTTTATACACTTTTAGAGTAAAGAGTCAAACCTTTCTGGGAACAAAAAAATCAATGCCTCTTCAGTAATAAATTTAAGACTTTTACAGTGGAAAAATAAAAACACCAGCACTGAGTCCACACACTGTGTTGCTTCACTGCAGCCTGTTACTCAATATTGTGGAGTGATCATCTAAACCAGCGCATTATCTCAACAGTTCTTCCACTGGGATTCTAGGTCATCCAATCAATAATCATAATCAATTTATACCTGCTCGGGGGATGCTCTTTTCCATTGGCCCAGGAGGTCCTGCTCCCTGACTGTGTGAATGCTCTAATTAGGTCTCTATCAGTGATGGGCTCTGTGTTCAAGCCACGCTCAGAGACCTCTGAGATAAGGAGAGGCATAATCCAGCAGAGGTCAATAAAGGCTCTTTAGAGGCCCTACTGAGTCCAAGTCAGAGGTCAGAACGATACACACGTAGCACTGACACATACTACTGGGCTATAAAAATAACAGTAGTCTTTACAGAGTATTTCACTAATGGCTCTGTTCCACTGCATGGAACCTACTCTGCTCGATTCGGCTCGGCTCTTTTGTTTCTCCACTGGCCAAATATGGTCCTGGTCCCTGGAACCGGGTAAGCTTTCAGTTCAGTCCCAGCTCACTTTGGTTTCCACCTGTGCTGAGTAGGTAACAAATGGTGATGTGTGAACCCAGCACAAACCGCTAAAATCTTTAGCAGCTTTCCCTAGGTTTGTTGTTATCGGACTCTTAACTCGAGGTGTTTTGAAGAGGTTTAAACGCTCCATGGGCTGATGGCCGACGAACATTTCCAGTGAAGGCCGAACTGATCTCTGAGAACTGGGGGCGGAGCCATGTTCAGTCCAAAAAACAAACACAACACGCGACTACACGGTGAGCGAACAACATCTAACATTACCGCTGTTGTTGTTGTGGTTTTCAAAGCCAGCGAGAGGAGTTCTCCGATGTCACCGGCTCCATTTCGCTGCTGGAGCCCTGTCAGTGGGAAAGTCTAAAGCAAGCCGAGCCGTGTGGAGCCGAGTAGAGCCGGATCGATGTGGTGGAAATGCGATGTAAGGCTCAGCTGTGTAGCACTCGAAACCGAAACTGAGACACAAACCTTCCAGATGTTTCTGACACCACAACGTGAAGAGAACTGAGGCCCCGTCCACACAAATCAGTTTATTTTTTAAAACAGAGATTCTCCTCTCTCCATTTTTGAAAATATACCCCACTCCCAAAAACAGAACTACAAAAGGTGTAGCTGGTGAGAAAGTGCCCCATCCCAGCCACAGTTTCTTTATAAACAATACGCTCAAATCATCCAATTAATCCAGGACTTGTATTATTACATTTTAATAATAATGCATTATTAAATAAACTACAAACAACACGACTATATCAGCCTCTCCCCTTTCTGCTGTGTTTTTGTTTTGACAGGCATTTAAATATTTGTGTTAACGTATTAAATGGGACATTCCACTTCGGTGTAACAGAACTAGACCAATCACGACAGCCCGGCACTCTACAGTCAGCTTTCAGAATTAAAGCCAGGTCTTCCTTATTGTAAACACAAGCCTGGAATTTCATTAATAGAAAATGATTGCAATTTAATTTACAAATATTCAGTGAGAAAAATCACAGTTAGATATTTCACCCCAAAGTGTTCTGCCCTAAATGGAGGTTAAAACAACTAGATACTAGGGCCTTCCCAATAACCGCAATAAGGTAATAATGCGCCATTGACCAACCAACTGCAATGAACATCAAGAATCATCACCACCACGGTGTATAAATATAGGTGGAGGATAGGTGTTAGGATAGGATAAGTGCTTACAGTATGTTATTTACGTACAGTATGTTCCGACTTACACCGAACATCGGTTTACGACGCGACGTAGGAACGGATCAATGTCATAAGTCGAGGACCCCCTGTATTTTTTAATCATAAATAGGTTAGGTGTGTAATTTTTCCCAACTGCTGGCCTCTGAACGGCTGAGTGTCAGTCTTCGTTTTATAAAATGGACACAATGGCAGCAAGCCTAGTCAAAAAACCAAACGCAACTTGCAACAGTTTGGAAGCATTTCAGCTTTCAATCAAATTAAAAAAGGAGAGCCAGGCAAATCAGACGAGGCAATATGCAAAATCTGTACCAGAGAAGTCACTGTGAAACAGGGAAATCCAAAATTTGAGATCTCATCTAGCTACCTACAATGCAGCTATCAAAGCCCAACTGCCTCCACCAGCACCGAGTCATGGAGCAGCCTCAAAAGGAACAGTTCAGGTCAGTTCCATGTGGCAATTTAGAGTGTAGCACTAGAATTAGATGGTAGTATCACACATCGCAATTTTGAACCCTGTTAAAAACCCAGCACGGGAAATTCTTTCACCGCCACAGCCCTACTAGACACTTTAGCCTCCGCAAATGCCTTTTCATGAACAATAATATCACAAAGTCATTACGAGGAACGTGTGTGTCTGCATCAGCTGAGGGGTGAGCGTCGAGTGTGTGTAATATGGACTTTATTACTGAAAGAAGTCCAATAGGGGTGGGGGGATGACTTATTTTACTTCATTTTAACAAATGATCCACGTAGTTAATATGAAAACTATCTGAGCGGCCTAGAAAGGTTCAAATATGGAAATTTAAACTCCCTCTTTAGGACAAGGCCACATTGCTGGCAACAAAAGACTGAATGTTTTTAGTTTTGGGGAGTGATGTTAGGAATGGGTGCAGCACGGTGGCGCAGCAGGTAGGTGTCGCAGTCACACAGCTCCAGGGTCCTGGAGGTTGTGGGTTCGATTCCCACTCCGGGTGACTGTCTGTGAGGAGTGTGGTGTGTTCTCCCTGTGTCTGTGTGGGTTTCCTCCGGGTGCTCCGGTTTCCTCCCACAGTCCAAAAACACACGTTGGTAGGTGGATTGGTGATTTGTGAGTGTGTGAATGTGTGTGTGTGTGTGTGAGTGTGTCTTTGTTGCCCTTTGAAGGACTGGTGCCTCCTCCAGGGTGTATTCCTGCCTTGCACCCAGGCACTGGACCCACCGCGACCCTGAACTGGATAAGGGTTACAGATAATGAATGAATGAATGAATGAATATTAGGAATGATACCAAGATGCGGTTAAACTGCAGCCTTGTCTAAGAACCAATGCCAACATGTTCAGGATTCCAACAACAAAACCAGGAGCTCTCAAGATGCTCTAGAAATTATTTCCATTAAATCCTGATAAACTCTTGACCCTCTGGGCCAGTCTAAACTGAATAATACAGCTGGCATTCAGGTTTGTGACTGTACTGTGCCACGTGTCATGGCTGGGGAGGTTACTACAGACGTTAGGCCTTTCTTCGAGGAGGAAAGACAGCAGCTGACATTTAAATAAATTGAGCATAAACATCTTGGTTATACCAAAGTATGAAAGATATGATTTATAGAATGTGTTGTGTAATACGTAAGTGACATTTGGATCAGTTTTTGTGTCCAGTTTAGTGGTCTGTCATGTGAACAGCAGCGAGTAAAACAAAATAATGGCATTTTACAAACCAAATGTGAAAATTTAGCTTAAGGACATATAGGAATTAAGCACAGGTCAGTACACGCTGAAACATCCACACACTAAAGCTGCATGCTCCAAGACTTCAAAATATTTCCAATATCTACTCAAATATACTTTCCCAACTAGGGCTGCGCCATATCGCATCGAGTGCAATACTATATAAATAAAAATCAATATCAAGATATGTCGTGATTTGTTTACGTAATGACCTCATGCAGTTACATGTTACATGCCGTACATTCATTACATGAGTCATTTAGGTGGTACGGTGGAAATCTGCTCTGCGTTCAAAAGGTTCCTCCAAAAGACGAGAGACTTCAGGAGGTGGTTTGGAAATAAAATAGCATTATTCTAAATATCTTTATACAATGTCAGAACCTTGGTAAGTTACGGTTGTTTACAAAATATGCAACACGTTTATTTTTGGTTCCGGGTGACTGTCTGTGAGGAGTGTGGTGTGTTCTCCCCGTGTCTGCGTGGGTTTCCTCCGAGTGACTGTCTTGAGGAGTGTGGTGTGTTCTCCCTGTGTCTGCGTGGGTTTCCTCCGAGTGACTGTCTTTAAGGAGTGTGGTGTGTTCTCCCTGTGTCTGCGTGGGTTTCCTCCGAGTGACTGTATTTGAGGAGTGTGGTGTGTTCTCCCTGTGTCTGCGTGGGTTTCCTCCGGGTGACTGTCTGTTAGGAGTGTGGTGTGTTCTCCCTGTGTCTGCGTGGGTTTCCTCCGGGTGACTGTCTGTTAGGAGTGTGGTGTGTTCTCCCTGTGTCTGCGTGGGTTTCCTCCGGGTGACTGTCTGTGAGGAGTGTGGTGTATTCTCCCTGTGTCTGCGTGGGTTTCCTCCGGGTGATTGTCTGTGAGGAGTGTGGTGTATTCTCTCTGTGTCTGCGTGGGTTTCCTCCGGGTGACTGTCTGTGAGGAGTGTGGTGTGTTCTCTCTGTGTCTGCGTGGGTTTCCTCCGGGTGACTGTCTTTGAGGAGTGTGGTGTGTTCTCCCTGTGTCTGCATGGGTTTCCTCCGAGTGACTGTCTTTGAGGAGTGTGGTGTGTTCTCCCTGTGTCTGCGTGGGTTTCCTCCGGGTGACTGTCTGTTAGGAGTGTGGTGTGTTCTCCCCGTGTCTGCGTGGGTTTCCTCCGAGTGACTGTCTTGAGGAGTGTGGTGTGTTCTCCCTGTGTCTGCGTGGGTTTCCTCCGAGTGACTGTCTGTGAGGAGTGTGGTGTGTTCTCCCTGTGTCTGCGTGGGTTTCCTCCGAAGTTACTGTCTGTGAGGACTGTGGTGTGTTCTCCCTGTGTCTGCGTGGGTTTCCTCCGAAGTTACTGTCTGTGAGGACTGTGGTGTGTTCTCCCTGTGTCTGCGTGGGTTTCCTCCGGGTGACTGTCTGTTAGGAGTGTGGTGTGTTCTCCCCGTGTCTGCGTGGGTTTCCTCCGAGTGACTGTCTTGAGGAGTGTGGTGTGTTCTCCCTGTGTCTGCGTGGGTTTCCTCCGAGTGACTGTCTTTAAGGAGTGTGGTGTGTTCTCCCTGTGTTTTTTCAGTGTTTTGTCATATTAGCAAGTTATTGTTATCACCAAAATGTTTTATTTATTTTAATCTTTATCTTATTTTAGTCTTTCCGCTCTCAAATAAACACAGGCACAGTGCTGTAACCCGAAAAAGACTCAGAAGAGGGGCCGGGACAATTTTAAGTCCCTGCACTTAATGTTTGAAGCAGAGCAGAATTAGAACGGCTCATTTTATCCCATGTTTTCTGACTCAGGCTGCCCACAGAAAACTGACTGAGTGGTTTCATTTCACAGTGTGTGGGTTGGAAGTCACCCCAGGTACTCAAGTTATGTGTACATGCACAGAAAAGAGTGTGCTTCATGTTATGTCCATTTTAAAAATGCTGAAATTAGGGGGAAAGCATTGTTTAATTTGCCAAAGTGATATTAACATGTAGAAGACAAGCATTTCAGTTTTGTTCAGTGTGGGGTTAGAGCAGACTAGGTCTTAGTCTCAGCAGTTCATCCAGCTGTTTTAGCGTTTACACACACACGCGCACACACACACACACACACACACACACACACACACACACACACACACACACAGTCTTTCTAAAAGAAAAAGGGAGGTCAACACATCAATAAGACCTCTGTGACCTGCGCAGTTGTAAATCAATGGGTCAGAAGGTAAGGTCCAAACCAGGTGTGTATCAGTGCCTCTGGAAATGTTCCAGGTGTGAGACAGTGAGCAGCTGTTGTGCACATAGTTAGCTCTCATCATACTTAAGTAATATCTGTATGTACAGAGTAGACTGTTCCCTAAAACTTTACACCAGGGCACACAGAATCATCTTCTAAACCAAGTCGAGAACACCTCCATATCTCGGTTCAGTCAAGGTTCAGCTCTGTGCAGAGAAGCATTATTCAAAACAGAAAACCTGCGAGAGCATGAAATCAGTTTCAGCTACTTTTAGAAACCGAGACTGAAAGTTTATCAGCAGTGTGACCCACCCAGACAGCATCAATAACAGCTCCTCCACACCACGTTTCAGAAAAGGAGAACATGTGAGAGTGGCCTTTTAAAAACAGTGCACACAACCTGAACTGGCAGGTTTTTTCGGGTGTTGTGCCCCGTGTGACGGTTTAATAAAATGAATTAAATGAACCAGGTGTGTGCAAGAGCACTCTGTATGAAGCCATCACTGTTTAATTAAGTACATCTCATTGCACTAAGTAGCCTGCTGCCTCTAACTTTCAAAGTAGAACGGATGCATCTGTTGGTTTAAGGGGGACGTATTGTCGCTGTCCAAAGTAAAACATGTCATTTTTTTTACTAGATCCATCCTTTTCTCTGAAAGTTTCATGATGAATGACAACCGAGCAAAAACGGCTAAAATCCAGAGCGCTCCTACTCCTCGCTCCTGTGCGCTCAGGGTCGGGGTGAACAGCGGCTCGTTGTCGTTTAAAGGAACAGTTGCTGAAAGCGGCCGTTCTGAACAGGGGAGGACACGGCTGTGGGGTTTGAGCCTTGTGGTGTTTTGTGTTTAACGTGATATACACAAGTCTGGGGTAAGATAAAAGCTTATATTAAATATGTCTGTCACTTCATGTGTTTATTAAACTACACGGGAGAAAGGTAAGCGAGTTAATCCTTTACTGTAAAGCGTATAAGACAAGGACACTGTGTGTTTACACTATGGAACCGTGTGACATTAATCTCCTCTATAACAGGTAGACCTCACCATGCACACACACACAAATGCACACACACACCTCGCCTTAGTCTACAGAGCACCCCGTGATTCTCAAAGTTCAACTAGAGGTAGACAGCTGAGGCTAGAGGGTGTAGTTACCCTTGTATACCTTTATACTCTGTGATAAGAGTATACACTCCTGAGCTGTAGGAGAACCATGTGGCGTTCACAAGGGCAGTGAGGTGTAAATATTTGGACTGGACATAAAAATCAACAAGCCAAGATTAAAAAAACATGGCGCTCTGAATATTAGAAACACACATACAAGTGTAACTACACCCTAACAACACACTAGGATCTTTTATTTTCATTAACAGCTGAACTCTGCTGTTCTGTGAGAAAATAAACATTGTTTTTAAAGTCACACCACGTACTCAGTTGTGTGTACAAGCACAGAAAAGCTGTTTTCTTTTTCACCATACGTCCCCTTTAATAACGCTGAAATTAGAGGAGAAAGCACTGAGCAAAGCCAAGCAATTCAGGACAGTTCAGGATCAATGGGAAGCTTAATCTCTGCTCATATCAACCTCCAGAGCTGAAGACATCAGAAAATAAAGGCAGGAGGAAGACTGCAGGATGTGGGCCCTTTAAAAACAAACCTGTTGATTCATATGAAAATCACTAGGTGTCGTGGCTCGCTTCACAGCAACTTTGAACAAAGACAAAAACCCCAGCACGAAAAAGCAGAAGAGAGCGAAGGATTTATGAGAGTGGAAAGGTTTACACTTCCCAGGCTTGTGGAGTAGGCCGAGAAGTCAATGTGGACAAGGCTACTGCTCTGACAGGCCAATGGGAGGGGCTCTCCAGTCCAAGCCATGACCGAGGGTAATACAAATACCCGTTTTTAAGCTGGATATGCGTCACGTTTGAAAGAAAAGGAACACCAACTGCGTTTATAACAAAGGGAAACGTGTTTTGAAGAGGCTTTCAATGAGAAGTGTTAGTTTACTCGCTGTTTCGCGTCACTCCTGAGTGAAAAACCGCTGAGTAATTTCTCCACTGTTGTGTTTACAAGCAGGCGTATAGAGAGTATGGCTGAGCTGGTGCTCGTCTCCCAGTGGGCGATTGCCGGTTCTGCTCTCCCAGTGGGAGGAAGGTTCTCTTGTGGATTCGACTCCGCCTGTATACACACGGACCGGAGATTTACCGCCTTGCGCTGGGGACAGGACACGGTAGAGCCGCTCAAAACGGACCGAACACAAGGTTAACCTCCCTTCATTTAAGACAGGACCTCAAGTTCAGCTCGGCGGCCACCTAGCCGTGGATAAATGGCTCTGTGAAAGGAGACACCCGAAGATCTCTTCGCTTTTCCCTCCTCCTCCCGTTCCTCCATTGCTGGCTCGTTCACGCAACAGCGTTTCACAACCACCCTCTCCCTGCACACACTCTCTACTCACACAAACGCACTTTCTGTTCTTTTTAAGCCCAAACCGAGGAGTTTAGGGGGTGAAATCTACGCAGAATCCCTTCTACACCACTCCTAATTCCAGAGCTTCGTCCGACCGTTGGCTGGAGAAGAGGACTACTACACTACCACTACGGAGCAGCTTACTGCTAAAAAAAAACACTTTAAAAAGCTCTTTTACCTCCTCGGAAATCCGCTCTGTCCGCTTCCCCGACTAGTCCAGACTTGTCCCTCGTCCTGCGGACGCGCCGTTGTAGTTACAGACCCGTTAGACGTGAGAAAATCCGCTTTCCGCTACTTGTTTCTCTTTCCCCGCTCTCTGTCTTTCGCTCCAGCGCTACCAGCAGCTCCCCGAGCCTGCCCTGGGCGCCTCGGTGACGTCACAGCTCGGGATGCGCGCTCTCGTTGCTCATTAACGACGACCGACTCCTTGACGAATCGGTTCTCTTCGGAGCGGATCTTTTCAATAGACGTGTCGTTTTCGGATCATCTGCGGGTGTTGGTAGGTGGGGTGACGGCGTGACGTTGTCCACAGGTGTGAGTGTGTGAGTGACTTGGTGAATGTGTGATTCCTGTGATGGACTGACGTGTTTTTTGTCTTGTTTAGATTCACTCAGTACTCACAAATATCATTGTGTATGGATAAAAATGCTCTATAAAGATCCCCATCTGTACGTTTTTTCTCCTGTGTTTTTATAGTAATGTGTGTTGCTGAATCTTTTTATTGTTATATTTTCTGCACTCATTCCACATATGGCTTCTGTCATTTCTTGTGTAAATAATGTATTACTGTGATAATTTTGGAAATACAAGATTATAGTGATCTACAACAGAGTCCAACTAGTACATCTTTCCACATGTTGAATTTATAGCGCAAAGTACAGTGAAAGACCAGCAGTGCAGGCTTGAACCAATGAATCATTGAATCGGTTCCATCTGATCCATTAAAGCTGACAGGCTGTAAGGAATCGGTTGAGAAAAATGAGTCGAACTGAACGTTCACTGGTTCCTGGTCCTCCACGGCGCCACGCACGCGACCAGAGATCAGCTGTATGAATGAATCTGAATGAATAGCGTGAATAATCACTTCATTGACATAATTCACACAGGACCGAGTTCATGTAGCGAACTGCTGCTGTCCACAGCACGTGGTGCACCTCCGCGTGAACATTCACACAGTGGACAGACACTAGGTCTGGAATGCGTGACATTCATTCATTCATTCATCCATTCATCTCACTGCCTACCGCTTCATCCTGTGTGATGTATGATCTTTCCCCAGAATTCTCTTCCTCTGCTTTTTGAACAGTGTTTTTTGAGTTTCACTTATTTAGTATAGAAACGTTATACATCAATCAGCCACAAGATTAAAAACAGCATTGATCCATAGCAAAAACAGCAGTGCACTGGAAGTGTTTGTGTTAAATGTATGTGAGTGAATGAGTGAATGTGTAAGTGAGGGTGGGTAGGTTTGAGGGACTGAGTTGGTTGGTGAGTGAGTGAGTGAATGTGTGAGTGTGCAGGTAAATGAATCAGTGAGGGAAGTGAGAGAATTAGCAAGTGAATGTGTAAGTGAGGGCATGTGTGAGTGAGTGAGCCTGGAAATGAGTGAGTGAGAGATTTAGTGTGTGAGCAAGTGAATGTGTGAGTGAGCCAGGAAATGAGTGAGTGAGAGATTTACTGAGTGTGTTTGAGTGAGCCAATGAACAAGTAAAAGAGAGATATATTGGGTGAGCAACTGAGTGAATTAACAAGTGTGTGAGTGAGGGAATGTGTGAATGAGTGAGTGAGAGGTTTCGTGTATGAGTGAATATGTTTGAGTGAGTCAAAACATGAGTGACTGATTGAGTGTGTGCATGAGTAAGTGAATCAGAGGGTGACTAAGTGAATGAACGTGTGAGTGATTGAGTGAGTAAGCAAATGACATGTGACTGATTGAGTGTGTGCATGAGTAAGTGAATCAGTGGGTGACTAAGTGAATGAACGTGTGAGTGATTGAGTGTGTGCATGAGTAAGTGAATCAGTGGGTGACTAAGTGAATGAACGTGTGAGTGATTGAGTGCGTAAGCAAATGACATGTGACTGTTTGAGTGTGTGCATGTGTAAGTGATTCATGTGACTGATTGAGTGTGTGCATGAGTAAGTGAATCAGAGGGTGACTAAGTGAATGAACGTGTGAGTGATTGAGTGAGTAAGCAAATGACATGTGACTGATTGAGTGTGTGCATGAGTAAGTGAATCAGTGGGTGACTAAGTGAATGAACGTGTGAGTGATTGAGTGAGTAAGTGAATGACATGTGACTGATTGAATGTGCGCATGAGTAAGTGAATCAGAGGGTGACTAAGTGAATGAACGTGTGAGTGATTGAGTGTGTGCATGAGTAAGTGAATCAGTGGGTGACTAAGTGAATGAACGTGTGAGTGATTGAGTGAGTAAGCAAATGACATGTGACTGTTTGAGTGTGTGCATGAGTAAGTGAATCAGTGGGTGACTAAGTGAATGAACATGTGACTGATTGAGTGTGTGCATGAGTAAGTGAATCAGTGGGTGACTAAGTGAATGAGCGTGTGAGTGATTGAGTGTGTGCATGAGTAAGTGAATCAGTGGGTGACTAAGTGAATGAGCGTGTGAGTGAGTGTGTGCATGAGTAAGTGAATCAGTGGGTGACTAAGTGAATGAGCGTGTGATTGAGTGTGTGCATGAGTAAGTGAATCAGTGGGTGACTAAGTGAATGAACGTGTGAGTGATTGAGTGAGTAAGCAAATGACATGTGACTGACTGTGTGCATGAGTAAGTGAATCAGAGGGTGACTAAGTGAATGAACGTGTGAGTGATTGAGTGATTAAGCAAATGACATGTGACTGACCGTGTGCATGAGTAAGTGAATCAGTGGGTGACTAAGTGAATGAACATGTGACTGATTGAGTGTGTGCATGAGTAAGTGAATCAGTGGGTGACTAAGTGAATGAGCGTGTGAGTGATTGAGTGTGTGCATGAGTAAGTGAATCAGTGGGTGACTAAGTGAATGAACGTGTGAGTGATTGAGTGAGTAAGCAAATGACATGTGACTGACTGTGTGCATGAGTAAGTGAATCAGAGGGTGACTAAGTGAATGAACGTGTGAGTGATTGAGTGAGTAAGCAAATGACATGTGACTGACTGTGTGCATGAGTAAGTGAATCAGTGGGTGATTAAGTGAATGAACATGTGACTGATTGAGTGTGTGCATGAGTAAGTGAATCAGTGGGTGACTAAGTGAATGAGCGTGTGAGTGATTGAGTGTGTGCATGAGTAAGTGAATCAGTGGGTGACTAAGTGAATGAGCGTGTGAGTGATTGAGTGTGTGCATGAGTAAGTGAATCAGTGGGTGACTAAGTGAATGAACATGTGACTGATTGAGTGTGTGCATGAGTAAGTGAATCAGTGGGTGACTAAGTGAATGAGCGTGTGAGTGATTGAGTGTGTGCATGAGTAAGTGAATCAGTGGGTGACTAAGTGAATGAGCGTGTGAGTGATTGTGTGCATGAGTAAGTGAATCAGTGGGTGACTAAGTGAATGAGCATGTGAGTGATTGTGTGCATGAGTAAGTGAATCAGAGGGTGAATAAGTGAATGAACATGTGAGTGATTGAGTGAGTAAGCAAATGACATGTGACTGAGTGTGTGCATGAGTAAGTGAATCAGAGGGTGACTAAGTGAATGAACATGTGAGTGATTGAGTGTGTGCATGAGTAAGTGAATCAGTGGGTGACTAAGTGAATGAGCGTGTGAGTGATTGTGTGCATGAGTAAGTGAATCAGTGGGTGACTAAGTGAATGAGCGTGTGAGTGATTGTGTGCATGAGTAAGTGAATCAGAGGGTGACTAAGTGAATGAACATGTGAGTGATTGAGTGAGTAAGCAAATGACATGTGACTGTTTGAGTGTGTGCATGAGTAAGTGAATCAGAGGGTGACTACGTGAATGAACATGTGAGTGATTGAGTGTGTGCATGAGTAAGTGAATCAGTGGGTGATTAAGTGAATGAGCGTGTGAGTGATTGAGTGTGTGCATGAGTAAGTGAATCAGTGGGTGACTAAGTGAATGAACGTGTGAGTGATTGAGTGTGTGCATGAGTAAGTGAATCAGTGGGTGACTAAGTGAATGAGCGTGTGAGTGATTGAGTGTGTGCATGAGTAAGTGAATCAGTGGGTGACTAAGTGAATGAGCGTGTGAGTGATTGAGTGTGTGCATGAGTAAGTGAATCAGTGGGTGACTAAGTGAATGAACATGTGACTGATTGAGTGTGTGCATGAGTAAGTGAATCAGTGGGTGACTAAGTGAATGAGCGTGTGAGTGATTGAGTGTGTGCATGAGTAAGTGAATCAGTGGGTGACTAAGTGAATGAGCGTGTGAGTGATTGTGTGCATGAGTAAGTGAATCAGTGGGTGACTAAGTGAATGAGCATGTGAGTGATTGTGTGCATGAGTAAGTGAATCAGAGGGTGAATAAGTGAATGAACATGTGAGTGATTGAGTGAGTAAGCAAATGACATGTGACTGAGTGTGTGCATGAGTAAGTGAATCAGAGGGTGACTAAGTGAATGAACATGTGAGTGATTGAGTGTGTGCATGAGTAAGTGAATCAGTGGGTGACTAAGTGAATGAGCGTGTGAGTGATTGTGTGCATGAGTAAGTGAATCAGTGGGTGACTAAGTGAATGAGCGTGTGAGTGATTGTGTGCATGAGTAAGTGAATCAGAGGGTGACTAAGTGAATGAACATGTGAGTGATTGAGTGAGTAAGCAAATGACATGTGACTGTTTGAGTGTGTGCATGAGTAAGTGAATCAGAGGGTGACTACGTGAATGAACATGTGAGTGATTGAGTGTGTGCATGAGTAAGTGAATCAGTGGGTGACTAAGTGAATGAGCGTGTGAGTGATTGAGTGTGTGCATGAGTAACTGAATCAGTGGGTGACTAAGTGAATGAGCGTGTGAGTGATTGAGTGTGTGTATGAGTAAGTGAATCAGTGGGTGACTAAGTGAATGAGCGTGTGAGTGATTGAGTGTGTGCATGAGTAACTGAATCAGTGGGTGACTAAGTGAATGAGCGTGTGAGTGATTGAGTGTGTGTATGAGTAAGTGAATCAGTGGGTGACTAAGTGAATGAGCGTGTGAGTGATTGAGTGAGTAAGCAAATGACATGTGACTGACTGTGTGCATGAGTAAGTGAATCAGAGGGTGACTAAGTGAATGAACGTGTGAGTGATTGAGTGAGTAAGCAAATGACATGTGACTGACCGTGTGCATGAGTAAGTGAATCAGTGGGTGACTAAGTGAATGAACATGTGACTGATTGAGTGTGTGCATGAGTAAGTGAATCAGTGGGTGACTAAGTGAATGAGCGTGTGAGTGATTGAGTGTGTGCATGAGTAAGTGAATCAGTGGGTGACTAAGTGAATGAACGTGTGAGTGATTGAGTGAGTAAGCAAATGACATGTGACTGACTGTGTGCATGAGTAAGTGAATCAGAGGGTGACTAAGTGAATGAACGTGTGAGTGATTGAGTGAGTAAGCAAATGACATGTGACTGACTGTGTGCATGAGTAAGTGAATCAGTGGGTGATTAAGTGAATGAACATGTGACTGATTGAGTGTGTGCATGAGTAAGTGAATCAGTGGGTGACTAAGTGAATGAGCGTGTGAGTGATTGAGTGTGTGCATGAGTAAGTGAATCAGTGGGTGACTAAGTGAATGAGTGTGTGAGTGATTGAGTGTGTGCATGAGTAAGTGAATCAGTGGGTGACTAAGTGAATGAACATGTGACTGATTGAGTGTGTGCATGAGTAAGTGAATCAGTGGGTGACTAAGTGAATGAGCGTGTGAGTGATTGAGTGTGTGCATGAGTAAGTGAATCAGTGGGTGACTAAGTGAATGAGCGTGTGAGTGATTGTGTGCATGAGTAAGTGAATCAGTGGGTGACTAAGTGAATGAGCATGTGAGTGATTGTGTGCATGAGTAAGTGAATCAGAGGGTGAATAAGTGAATGAACATGTGAGTGATTGAGTGAGTAAGCAAATGACATGTGACTGAGTGTGTGCATGAGTAAGTGAATCAGAGGGTGACTAAGTGAATGAACATGTGAGTGATTGAGTGTGTGCATGAGTAAGTGAATCAGTGGGTGACTAAGTGAATGAGCGTGTGAGTGATTGTGTGCATGAGTAAGTGAATCAGTGGGTGACTAAGTGAATGAGCGTGTGAGTGATTGTGTGCATGAGTAAGTGAATCAGAGGGTGACTAAGTGAATGAACATGTGAGTGATTGAGTGAGTAAGCAAATGACATGTGACTGTTTGAGTGTGTGCATGAGTAAGTGAATCAGAGGGTGACTACGTGAATGAACATGTGAGTGATTGAGTGTGTGCATGAGTAAGTGAATCAGTGGGTGACTAAGTGAATGAGCGTGTGAGTGATTGAGTGTGTGCATGAGTAAGTGAATCAGTGGGTGACTAAGTGAATGAACGTGTGAGTGATTGAGTGTGTGCATGAGTAAGTGAATCAGTGGGTGACTAAGTGAATGAGCGTGTGAGTGATTGAGTGTGTGCATGAGTAACTGAATCAGTGGGTGACTAAGTGAATGAGCGTGTGAGTGATTGAGTGTGTGTATGAGTAAGTGAATCAGTGGGTGACTAAGTGAATGAGCGTGTGAGTGATTGAGTGTGTGCATGAGTAACTGAATCAGTGGGTGACTAAGTGAATGAGCGTGTGAGTGATTGAGTGTGTGTATGAGTAAGTGAATCAGTGGGTGACTAAGTGAATGAGCGTGTGAGTGATTGAGTGTGTGCATGAGTAACTGAATCAGTGGGTGACTAAGTGAATGAGCGTGTGAGTGATTGAGTGAGTAAGCAAATGACATGTGACTGATTGAGTGTGTGCATGAGTACGTGAATCCATGAATGACTAAGTGAATGAACGTGTGAGTGATTGTGTGCATGAGTACGTGAATCCGTGAATGACTAAGTGAATGAACGTGTGAGTGATTGAGTGTGTGCATGAGTGAGTAAGTTAATAAATGTGGGAGTGAGTAACTAAGAGAATGAACATGTGAGTGAATGAGTGAGAGAGGAGTGAGCAATGTGAGTGAATGTGTGGGTGAGTGAATGAGTGAGGGACAGGGTAAGTTTCAAGCCAGTTCCATGATGTGTTTAATATAAAACAAGACTGTACAATATTTACTGTATTCTCTCAGCTCCACTTTCACCCTGTTCTTCAGAGGTCAAAACCCCCACATGACTGCCACTGAGCATGTATAAATTGGTGGTGGTGGTGGTGTGTTAGTGTGTGTTGTGCTGGTGTAGAGTGGATCAGACACAGCAGTGCTGCTGGAGTTTTTAAACCCCTCAGTGTCTGGACTGAGAACAGTCCACCGACCAAAAACATCCAGCCGACTACAAAGGGGTCCTTAATTTTAAGTGGAGCTGATAAAATGGATAATGAATGGGCAGTGTGTGTGTGTGTGTGTGTGTGTGTGTGTGTGATATGTAATAAAATAAGGATAACTGGAGGACTATATTGTATGTTTAAACACAAGACATTAACGGCAACAAACAAGACAAAATTAAGTCAAAATATTATTTATTTTAAGATTCATGAAGAACAATTAGATCATTTTCAGCTTCTAAAAACCACTTCACTGCTTCTGCTAACACAGATCCAGGCCCCAGACCTTGAGGAACTCTAAAACTTGGGAACCCCTGGTGAGGGGAACTCAAACTTTTAGCAGAAAGCTTTCCCCATAAGCAAGAGGACACCTCACAGTCTGTGGAACCCGAATGCAGGGTCTCGAGAGACCACCATAAACACGTGAGAAACAGGATTTGTTGGCATGGAGAACCAATGTTCTACCAACCGAGCAAACCCTGTTCTTATACAGCAAAGGCATCTAATATTATTATTATTATTATTATTATTTAAATAATTTATCATCTTAATAAGGCTGGTGCTTGTATGAAATTATCATTCATTGTAACTCTTTATCCAGTTAAGAGTCACCGTGGGTCTGGACCCTTCCCAGAGTCACTGGGTCCAGTCCACTGCAGGCCGACACACACTCACACACTCACACCTACGGACACTTTTGAGTCGCCAATCCACCTACCGTGTGTTGTTGGAGCGTGGGAGGAAACCGGAGCACCCGGAGGAAGCCCACACAGACACAGGGAGAACACACCACACTCCTCACAGACAGTCACCCAGAGGAAACCCACGCAGACACAGGGAGAACACACCACACTCCTCACAGACAGTCACCCGGAGCAGGACTCGAACCCACAACCTCCAGACTGTCTGTGAGGAGTGAGGTGTGTTCTCTCTGTGTCTGCGTGGGTTTCCTCTGGGTGACTGTCTGTGAGGAGTGAGGTGTGTTCTCTCTGTGTCTGCGTGGGTTTCCTCCGGGTGACTGTCTGTGAGGAGTGAGGTGTGTTCTCTCTGTGTCTGCGTGGGTTTCCTCCGGGTGACTGTCTGTGAGGAGTGTGGTGTGTTCTCTCTGTGTCTGCGTGGGTTTCCTCCGGGTGACTGTCTGTGAGGAGTGTGGTGTGTTCTCTCTGTGTCTGCGTGGGTTTCCTCCGGGTGACTGTCTGTGAGGAGTGAGGTGTGTTCTCCCTGTGTCTGCGTGGGTTTCCTCCGGGTGCTCCAGTTTCCTCCCACAGTCTGGAGCCCCCAGACTGTGTGTTCCCGCCTTGCTCCCAATGATTCCAGGTAGGCTCTGGACCCACCGCGACCCTGAACTGGATAAGGGTTACAGACAATGAATGAATTAATGCTTGTTTTTGTTTTGTGAGCAAATAAACTTTTTATATCTCATTTTCTCAGGTGCCCTCCTCTGTTTGGCGTGGTCCAGGGGGCTGGGTCTGTGGTAGCGCAAGCAGTCCAGTGGTTCACCTCCTGACATCTGTATTTCCTACAAATCTAGACAAATAAACTAGTTAATAAAGCTGAATTTAATGCCCAATAAAACACAATACAATGCAAAATTTGAACAAAATCTTCTTTAGTAAACTAAAGCAGAGCACATTTTACAGTTAAAGGCCCGTGTTGTGTTTGGGTTAAAGGTCATACACCCTCCAGTATTCACAGCTGAAATGGAGGACCTGAAACAACAGAACACACAGCATTAGTGCCCTCTCACAGTTTCTATTTTTATGCTTTCCCTTTGGTAATAACCACAGCGAGGCGCTCACCCACAGTCCGGTGTGTTTCTGTCCTGAAGTGAGCTCACTCCCAAGGGTACAGGCCTGTCTTCTGCACTCCAAACGCAGTGATGAAGATGTTGATGATGACTGTGAGGAAGACTACTGCAGTAGCCACGTTATTCACGGTGTCCAGCTTTCTCTGACTGGCCACATCATTCAGGTCTTTGCGCGCTGGTAGGAGAAACACAAAGCAGCATTCTAATGGGACGTTTCCATAGGAGACAACATTTACTCCTCCTGATATCAGGATGAAAATGGAAAAAAAAAAACTGTGACACACCCACACTGACACATTCACTCACACACTCACACCTATGGACCCTGGAGCTGTGTGACAGCAACATTACGTGTTACACCACTGTGCCGTCCGATGTGAAATTAGCTGAATATTGGTTTGCATGAAAAAAAAAAAACAATAGAGGAGACATATGAAAATAAAAACAAATGTTTGTGCTATATCATACATGGATATCAGAAACATTAGAATGGCCCCGCCCCCTCGTCTGAGTCTGTCCAATCACAGCGCTGGACCCATGTTTATGTGAGAGCGCAAAGACGAGGTTAAACGCAGCAAAACAGACACAACGAGCGCGGAGAAATAAGAGCACTGAGTAAAAACGGAGAAGAAAGAGAACAGAGTGAAAACGGCTAAAAACCAGAGCTTCTGCTCCTCGCTCCTCACTGCTGTGCGCTCGGGGTCGGGGTGAACAGCGAGCGGCTCATTATCATTTAAAGGAACAGGTGCTGAAAGCGGGCGTTCTGAACAGGGGCTGTTTACACAGGGGGAGAACACTGCTGTGGGGCTCGTGGGGTTTGGACCAAAGCAGGTCACAGACGTTTCATTAAGAACCAGAACTGTTTTCAGTTGAAGGAAAAGGGTTAGAATATCTCTCCTTTAACTCTGAACCACACACTGTTTACATTCATTTTGTTCAGTGTTTGAAAGACTCACCCATGATCACAAACAGAACCCCAGCGAGCACTTGGAAGAAGAGAGAGAGTGAGATGAGTACGATCACGGTGACGTAGTATCTGAAGTCAGGCCCCTGCTCCACCACAGCTTTCAACTGGGAAGCGTTGGCCATCAGGAGAGCCACATCCAGCATGCTCTCTGACACTGTTTTCTTAGTGGCATAGTGATTCATATTGAGAGGCTGTGCAAGCTGAGGAAGGTATAGAGAGATAGAGAAAGAGAGAGATGGACAACACATAAGGCCAGCTTTACTTTATACATTTCGCCCAACACTAAATATAGTCAATCAACAAGGACATGCCTGGGGTCTGTAATTAGAGCTATAAGACATAGGGTGGCCTCCCTATCCACTACAGCAGGGCAGCCGTACACTGAGTTGTGCATATGATGTAACTGTATGTGGGAGTAAACGGTTGTAACTTGTGTCTGTCAGTATTTCATTGCATTACAGAAATTAAGAATTATTTGTGGAAAGTGTACTGCTAAATAATTCATTCATTCATTCATTCTCTGTAACCCTTATCCAGTTCAGGGTCGCGGTGGGTCCAGAGCCTTCCTGGAATCATTGGGCGCAAGGCAGGAATACACCCTGGAGGGGGCGCCAGTCCTTCACAGGGCAACACACACACACACTCACATTCACTCACACACTCACACCTGCGGACACTTTTTGAGTTGCCAATCCACCTACCAACGTGTGTTTTTGGACTTGTGTTTGCGTGGGTTTCCTCCGGGTGACTGTCTGTGAGGAGTGTGGTGTGTTCTCCCTGTGTCTGCGTGGGTTTCCTCCCACAGTCCAAAAACACACGTTGGTAGGTGGATTGGAGACTCAAAAGTGTCCGTAGGTGTGAGTGTGTGAGTGTGTGTTTGTGTGTGTGTGTGTGTGTTCCAAAATAACACACATTAATAACTCTTTTTTCCATAAGGGAACTGTTGTGAGAACTGATACAGAGAATGTCTCAGCGTGGCTAGGCACACACCCGTCCGATATTAGGATCCGATATCGGGCCTGATATTAACAAAATGAGCTGGATGGTGTATCGGGTAAACAGGCGGATCCATGGGTCCGATCCATTCACTTTCAGTTGATGTTGTTTGAGCTACTTGTGTTTTTCTCTTTTCCAGCTGCTACATTTTATTTTGAATTGCACTAAATGTTTACATGTTTACGGAGTCTGATCTCTGACTGTATTTGACCAAGTTATTTGTTATTTGTTAGATTCTATCTTGGTTTTCTGTTTACACTAAATTTTTAAAACTAAGAGTGATTACTGTTTGTGTGTTTGACAAAGTGAAGCTACTTATTTTTGACCGATACCTTTTATATATTTCAGAATATTTTAAGAACTTTTTATTTTGAATGAGTGCTGTGCCAAAGTCCTGTGCAACTGTTCATTTTAGTGACAAATAAATAGCATTTCAGTTCATTTATGTCTAAGTCTCTCCCAAAAGTACATGGTTCATTAGTTCACAGTGCTATGGGATTGGTATCGGGTATCAACAGATACACGAGGTTTATGTATCGGTATCGGTATCAGATCTGAAAAAGTCGGATTGGTGCATCCCTAGTTTGGACAGTAACAAGTCCATTCTGATGAAGCTCATTCTGTCCAATGTAAACATACGCTCTGACTGTAAACGGGAAAATCTAGACTTGAGGGTCAAATATCAGTGAAAAAATTAATGTGATTAACACACTGCGCCATGTTGTGTGTGCGGTCTTGACGACATACAGTGCACATACGTGTACTTTCCACTTCTAGCAAACATGGTCCCTCAGGCTGTTATTAACCAGCAGGTGGCAACAAAACTCAAAGAAATCAAAGCAGCCCTGTACACTGGGGGCAACTACAGAACAAGAACTATATTCTGTTTTTGCTAGTGTTTTAGTCTCTCTCTCTCTCTCTCTCTCTCTCTCTCTCTCTCACTCTCTCTCTCTCTCTCTCTCTCTCTCTCTCTGGGTCCAGAGCCTACCTGGAATCATTGGGCGCAAGGCGGGAATACACCCTGGAGGGGGCGCCAGTCCTTCACAGGGCAACACAGACACACACTCACACATTCACTCACACACTCACACCTACGGACACTTTAGAGTCGCCAATCCACCTACCAACGTGTGTTTTTGGACTGTGGGAGGAAACTGGAGCACCCGGAGGAAACCCACGCAGACACAGAGAGAACACACCACACTCCTCACAGACAGTCACCCGGAGGAAACCCACGCAGACACAGAGAGAACACACCACACTCCTCACAGACAGTCACTCGGAGGAAACCCACGCAGACACAGAGAGAACACACCACACTCCTCACAGACAGTCACCTGGAGGAAACCCACGCAGACACAGAGAGAACACACCACACTCCTCACAGACAGTCACCCGGAGGAAACCCACGCAGACACAGAGAGAACACACCACACTCCTCACAGACAGTCACCCGGAGGAAACCCACGCAGACACAGAGAGAACACACCACACTCCTCACAGACAGTCACTCGGAGGAAACCCACGCAGACACCGGGAGAACACACCACACTACTTACAGACAGTCACCCGGAGCGGGAATCGAACCCACATCCTCCAGGTCCCTGGACCTGCTGCGCCACCGTGCCGCCTAATGATGTTTAATGATGTCATAAATGATCAGAACACTTTACTGTTTGATCAATATTCCAATAAACACTTTTTCTCAATATTTTAATCGGTCAGTGCTCATTTTGTCATTGTGATCACGGCGAGTTAAGGCCAAACACTGCAGTAAAATGTAGAGCAAATTGTTTTACAGTCTGAGGTGCTGTGTAAATGTTTCTAATGCAAAATCATAAAATATAAAGTGTTAACATTTAACATCATTCATTATGTTTTTGCTCATTTTTGGAGCCTTTTATTCAGTAAAATCCCTTGTTGTTACAGATGTTTTTTCATATAGTGTTTGATATTTTTCAAGAAATATAGTCTTCATGAAGAATACATTGCATTAAAAGTTAGAACAATTAATTTTTGCACTGTTTCTTAACTCAGGAACTCAATTTTCATGTTTATTGTACAATAATTTATCATTTTATTACAGTATATTAAGTGAAGTTTGCCTTTAAGTGTAAAAAATACATTCCTTATTCCTTGTTAATTTTTTTAAATGCATGTCTGTAAAATACTTTAGGAACATGTTTATTTAAATTATTTATTTTACAATGGCAGCACGGTGGCGCAACAGGTAGTGTTGCAGTCACACAGCTCCAGGGGCCTGGAGGTTGTGGGTTCGATTCCCGCTCCGGGTGACTGTCTGTGAGGAGTTGGTGTGTTCTCCCTGTGTCCGCGTGGGTTTCCTCCGGGTGCTCCGGTTTCCTCACACAGTCCAAAAACACACGTTGCAGGTGGATTGGCAACTTGAAAGTGTCCGTAGGTGTGAGTGAATGTGTCTGTGTTGCCCTGTGAAGGACTGGCGTCCCCTCCAGGGTGTATTCCCGCCTTGCTCTGGACCCCCCGCGACCCTTAATTGGATAAGCGGTTACAGATAATGGATGGATGGATTTATTTTACATTGAAATTTACTCTTAATTTATATAAATATTGGCAAAATAAAAGTCCTGTCACCAGCAGAGGGCGGCACAGCACAGCGGTTAAATGAACTTGTGTCTGGTGACCTTTCACACAGTTGTGTGACGTTGTGTGACGTAGTTGACCACATGAGGACGCTAAAGGCCATGTTTTAACACTTTCCTGGTCAGTTCTTTTACAGGAGTCAGATGACTGAGAAAATATATATATATCCAAACAAATATAACACACTGGCTCTGGGGCCTTCTCTCTCTCTCTCTCTCTCTCTCTCTCTCTCTCTCTCTTTTTTTTTTTTTCCAGGCTCCAGTTCTTTTTTTTTCTTTCTTTTTTCTCTCTCCTGCCTTTCTCTACCTTTTTCCTCTCTCTTTTATTAAAGACTATTTAATCTCATTCTCTGTTTTCTTTCTTTCTTTCTTTCTTTCTTTCTTTCTTTCTTTCTTTCTCAGACCTCTCTGTTTATTTCCTTCCTCTGTGTCAGTCTCTCTTCTCTTTCCATATGTATATAACTTTGTAACATTGTCTCTCTCATTTTTCTCTTTTACCTCTCTATCTCTCTCTCTCTCTCTCTCTCTCTCTTTCCCTCTAGCCTTTTCTTTTCTCTGCCATTAGGTGTTAAGAGACGTGTAGATGTCTTTATTCAACGTCTCCACTGTAGAAACATCCTCAAGAAGAGGAAGAACGGACTGGAGGGATGTCTATCTTTCTGAAAAGCTTGCATTTGTTGTAATCAGAGGCTGTCAACCTCTTATCTCCATCAGAACAAACTTCAGCAGGATCGCACCCCCCTAAGCACACATGCCCCTATGTGCTCCATACCACTGCAGCACCTTCTATATTGAGTGCAGTATGTGTGGGACATAGCGGGTGTGTTTTGGCTGCAATCTCTGAGGCTGAAAGCCTTGCACGAATCACGCTCTGGTGAAACAGGGCCCAGGCATGCGTCCAAATACCACACGCGCCGCTTCGCTGTTTCCCTCCACCGCGGGACTTGTTTTCCCTTTTTTTCCCATAAAATAAACACCATGGGAGAGGTCAGGAGGACTCCACGGAGCCCCATACAGCAGGCCCACAGGAAGTCCACCTCCCCACCCACTCATTGGTTGCTCGGCTGGCCAATAGCAGAGAAGAGCAGTTGAGGAGGGTTCGATCAAACCAGACACAGCCTTGCTTCATGGTTTTCTCTACTACTCTGCTCTTCCCTGCCACTGAAAACATGCCCAGTGTAACAATATCTGTAAACTCCACCCATCCTAAGCGCAAAGCCCAGGAGCTGGAGTTAATCTACACACTGGGGTGGAGGTGGAAGCTTTCTGACCACCTGACGACACAAGGAGCCAGAGGCAATGTGACAGACCTTCTCTATAACACGTGTCTCCATTCGAAAGCGTGTCACTGTGGATGTACTGTCAGAAGAACGCCATGGAGTAGATATCATTTATTTTCAAAGAGGTATGAGTGATGAGATGGGAGCCACAAACCTGATTCAGTGCTGCGTTTTACAAAGAAACAGGCTCTCCAGAGTTGCCCCGCCCCTTTGTCTGGGTCTCTCCAATCACGGCGCTAGACTTGCTGAACAGCTCAAAACAGACAGAAATAAGAGCACTGAATAAATCATCTAACACTGGGAGTCCTGGGAGGGCACAGCTGGCGTCACACTCTATGAGTAGGATGTCCCTCCTCCCCTTCATCTCACTGCTTGCAATGGGTGTCTGGTTGGCTGATGTGGCAGATCTGGGCAGTTTGCATTCTACTCCATGAGTTGGCTTTATTTCTTGCAGGAAGCATGAGATCATCCTCACGCTCCTGAGGCTGGTGGAACTGTGTTCTATGGGGGAGACTTACCATTGGGTAGAGTTGGTAATCATTAATAATTTGTTTAAAAAACAAGTCTATAAAAGCTTGAGATAAACATTCATTCATTGTCTGTTCAGGGTTGCGGTTGGTCAGCAGATCCTACTGGGGGAACACACCCTGGAGGGGGCACCAGTCCTTCACAGGGCGACACACACTCACACCTACGGACACTTTTGAGTCTCCAATCCACCTTCCAATGTGTGTTTTTGGAGCGTGGGAGGAAACCGGAGCACCTGGAGGAAGCCCACGCAGACACAGGGAGAACACACCACACTCCTCACAGACAGTCACCCGGAGGAAACCCACGCAGACACAGGGAGAACACACCACACCCCTCACAGACAGTCACCCGGAGGAAACCCACGCAGACACAGGGAGAACACACCACACCCCTCACAGACAGTCACCCGGAGGAAACTCACGCAGATACAGGGAGAACACACCACACTGCTCACAGACAGTCACCCGGAGGAAACCCACGCAGACACAGGGAGAACACACCACACCCCTCACAGACAGTCACCCGGAGGAAACTCACGCAGACACAGGGAGAACACACCACACTCCTCACAGACAGTCACCCGGAGGAAACCCACATAGACACAGGGAGAACACACCACACTCCTCACAGACAGTCACCCGGAGGAAACCCACGCAGACACAGGGAGAACACACCACACTCCTCACAGACCTGAACAAGGTCCCTGAAGCTGTATGACTGCAACATTTACCTGCTGCTCCACCGTGCCGCCCTTACAAATAATAATAATAATCTATGACATAAATAATAACAAAACTACATCAACAACAAACAAATCAATATCTTTATCTCGGGGAGAACTGAATGTGATTTTATTATCAATCGACTTCAAAACTTGTCTGAGGTAGAGACCAT